>NC_083586.1:49202236-49504736 GCF_027579695.1 Neoarius graeffei | reverse complement strand
TCTGTTCTGACTTTAGAAACATAGTTCACTCCATACTCCATACCACTTATCTGTTAGGGTTGCGGGGGGAACTGGAGCCAATCTCAGCTGACTTCAGATGAGAGGCATGCGTGATAGATTGGTAGGTCGCCAATCTATCACAGGGCTAACACAGAGACAAACAACCACTCACACTCACGGGCAATTTAGACTAGCCAGTTGACTTAATCTGCATGTGGTTGGACTGTGGGAGGAAACCTGAGCACCAAGAGGAAACCCACAGAGGCATGAAGATGCAAATAGTCAACTTGTCGACTAGACAGACCCTAGTTGACTGCCAGGTTTGACCCCAGAACCTTCTTGCTGTGAAGTGACAGTGTTAAACACCTGCACCACTATGCTACCTACATGAGATTATTTTTATTATTATTATTATTACTATTTTGTTTAAGTTAATTTTAATAACTTTGTTATTCAGTTTATTTATAATGATTTTGAACTGTTGCTACTTACAGGATTTTCGACAATATCTGTAACCTCTGATTCGATAGTAGAGGCAGACCATCGTGACATGCCCTTGCTGGTCATTAGTTTAGTCCTGAGGTTATTCCAGAGGGAAGGCATGGAGAGGTCCTGTGAGAAATAAAATTATGTGCTACATTAATAAATTAAAATATATGTTTACACATGACTGACATGCATAACTATTAATCATTTGATTTATTCTTATATCTCAAAAAATAAACAAAATATGGGAATTTATTAATTTACCAAAAGCTACATTTTTATCAAATTTTCCATATAGCTATAAACCCATATGATTGCATGAACAGGAATAATTAGAAATCTGATGTAATCTTAACTGACCCATGGATCCACTGTGAAATCAATCTTCCCTTGAAAGGTGAAGGGGACAGAATTGCTGGCTTCACTCATGCCCACAACACCAACAGCTCTGTATCGGACCCAGTATTTGTCTGCTGCCTTTAGTCCAGTCACTATGAATCTGGGCTGTGCATCTGAAGTTTTGGTGATGGTCCATGCCTCATCATCATCTGCTGAATCAGTTGGTGGTGTCATCCTGTATTCAACTCTAAACTGAATTGTCTCTCCAGTTGGAGATTTTGAAAGCTTTAGGGTGACTTGCCCAGCACTGGTATCTACTGTGGGTGGAGAAGGTTTGGATACAGGCTGGAATGCAGCGTTTTTCAGAAGGCCATTCTGATAAAGTCGGATGGAGGTTCCTGGATTGCTGGGGTCATGGATGGAAACAATTAGGAACTTCATTCTCTTCTCATTTTTACTGATATCTGAAAATCTTGTAAAGAGAGAAAGATTCTTCCTCATCTTTTCAGAAATGTCAAAAGAAGCAAACCAAGGCTGTGTTACTTGAACTGATGAAGTGTTTTGCCCTTCGGAATCCACAAAGTCTTGTAAACCTGCTAGGTAGGAGTCTTCATTATTTAAAGATGTGAATGACAAGCAAACCACCACATCAACATCAGGATCAAAGAGGATTGAATTAAGTAACCCTGCTGATGTCACAACTGTTATATCCTTCAGCCCACTGGTATAAGAATTCAGAATATTTAATTCAGTCCTAATGTTGTCTAGCCATTTGTTCAGGCTGTTATCTGTGAAGGGTGATGAGTAATGTTTGGTCAGGATGCCTCCCAATGCCTTGTTTTCCAGTTCCCCACTCCGAATACCTGGTAAAACACTGACCAGTGCCTTCTGGAATGATATCTTATAATCACATACTAAGTCTTTAAACCATAGCAACTTGTCTTTTATGTCAGGGAAATCCAATGTAATTGGGTTTTTGATCAAATCATTGCATCTTCTCTGCACTTCACTGAGCTCCTCCAACAAATTTTCTGTTTTAGACACCAGGCTCATGCTGATTTCTCTCACCAATTTAGCAGCTCTACGATCCAAAAGTGTGAGAGGATACAGCCATACAGTCACTGGTACACCTTTGCTGCCTCTTTCCTTCAGCAGACTGGGCAACCTCTTGCATGCCCTCAGAGCCTCAGTGTATGTGGTGGGGTTTTCTTCAAGCTCATAATCACCATAGAAGGTGACGTTCATATTCTCAGCTAAGTTCTTTTCAGATTCACTCATCTGTAGGGACGCTTGCCCCTCGATGGAAATGGTAGGGATCTTCTTGACCGCTGCATAAAGGCTTCCTTCAACAACCTGTTTGTTCTCATTTTCTGCACTTGTATAATCAAATACCATGAAAGCAGAAGCTCCATACAATACAGCTGTAACTACATGAGTGGCTGTTTTCTGTTCAAATACTTGTGGATAGGTGATATTGCCAAGCTCCTTCATAGTGAGTTGTTCAAATTTTGTTGTCTGGCTGTACTGCATAGTAACTCTGCACTGACGTGTTGAGGATGTGGTATCAGTCAGATACTTGGCTGATCCTCCAACCTCCACCAACCCCCCTAAGAAACTAGCTTTAAGGGAAGCGCTCACATCTAGGAGGTTGGCCTTTTCACTGACACTATCAGAGGCAGCAAGATTGACATATGTTTTAGTCTGGTCATGCACATCAAGACCATTACTTAAAGCTTGCTTGTCCCATAAAGTAACACCTGAAACAAGAGAGTGATGAGAAATGACAGATGTATCACAAATTAATTATTACTTCTCAAAAAATATTCTATATGCATAAATGTGATATTGCAGCATAAAAAATCTGAAACTAGACATGAGTCATGCTGGATTCTGATCTTGTATCATGCAGTCTAAAGTCCTAGTGTCTAGGTTTAGATGATTTAGTTAAATATTGAATATGAAAATGACTCACAATAACCACTGATGTAATTTTGTTTTACAGTTATTCCATAATATGCTACTTTTAGCAGTGATGAGTAGCACTTAAACCTTATTATATAATACAAGCACCCTGCACCCTCATTAAACTTTCTGGAAGCCACTGATCAATATTTTCTGTGTATATTTAAAAATCCAATTACTTTCTTTCCCACCTCTATCTCGTCTAACGCATCTGTGTCTCTTTGTGCCAAAATGCAAGTGTATAAAGTATAATAGATTCTACTAGTCTTGTGTTCCGTCTAATCACTTGTCACTGTTGATTTTCTAACAGCATTACCCAATACGATAATAAAGACTATTACACATTTTTCATTGTTGAAACTTAATTCCTATAGGTAAAATATACCTGCTTAACAATATCGAATAAATACGTTTTTTAAAAAACTATTGAGTGAAAAAGTATTCTCTTTGGATCAACTTGATCTTATAGATTAACTAAACATTTACCTAGAAATGAATACATTTAAAGGGACCAATTGCCAGTCTGACCGATGGAAATTGCCATTGCAAGCTTACTTAAACCTTCTTCAATGACTAAATGAGATTTTTGCAGACACTAAAACCATCATACAGCTAAGATTATGTAGCTAATATGAAGGAAGCTTTTACTGAAATCATTTAACCATATCAGCAACAAGCTTGCTAGTAAGCATCCTTGTGCTTGCGCATTTCACTTTAATGCCAACAACAACAACAACAACAAAATCTTTTTTCCCAAATTTTATTCTTCTCTCTTGATCTTTTTATTTACACGTTCCTACTTTGAATATAGCATTCTAATCATAAACTCCTGCACGTTTTCAAAAAAAGCATGAATGTGAATAAAATTGTTATTGCTTTAGCATGGATAATAAATATTATAATCTACGTAATTACACTATAAATGAGAGGTTTACCGGGAATAAAAGAATCACTGCGGCAGTCGTACAGCATGCCAGGATACAGGGCCCTTCCCAGGGCTGCCATCTGAATGATTTTGGGCTCCATGGCTGTCAAGAAAAACACAGTATTATTAAGATGTATTTATGAATTATTTTGATGAGTATCCTCCTGATGAAAGAAGCATATTTTTCTCAACATTTATGGACAAAAAAAAATTATATTCATATAAACAAAGATAAACAGACAGATAGAGCTACTAATGTATATATGAGACCTGTTGTTCCCAGCTGTGTTCTTCGATTCTTCTAATCTGAACCAGGTTCCTCTGAAATTTATTTTGGTTTTGGATGTATTTATAGCCCTAGTTTAAAATCATGCGTAAAATTAAGGCAAATAATCTGGGCAAATGATCAAACAATGACATCTTTATCTGGCTCACTTTGTGTGACCCACCCTGTGTATCAAAATGAGCTGATAATAATTGCTATGAAGCTTCAAGGTAAAATAAAGTTCACAGAGTACACATAAGTATCGCAGAACATGAAATGCAAAATAATCCCATCTCGTGATTCTGAACATGTGCTGTTCCTGCATGCCCATACCACCTTAAGTCTGCTTTACATATAGACACTGTAGATATATTGAGAACATCTTCTGTCCCCTGTAGAAATTCAGTTTAAGCTAGACACATTATGTAAAGTCAGTACTTTGGGGGTAACTGCCACTTACCTTCAGTTAAAATTAGTTTAACAAATTGAAAATGATATTCCAGTATAATTATTTGTTCTTTCTAGTCAAAGTGAAGAAAAAAACAGCATTGACCTAGAATGGTTTAGGTCACAGCTTTCCAACAGAACTTGGTTTGTCACTTTAGGCATACTTACATCATCCACTGTGCCCGTCACTCAAGGTGTGCCCCAATGTTTTGGACATAGTGGTGCTTGAAAGTTTGTGAACCCTTTAGAATTTTCTCTATTTCTGCATAAATATGACCTAAAACATCATTAGATTTTCACACAAGTCCTAAAAGTAGATAAAGAGAACCCAGTTAAACAAATGAGACAAACATATTATACTTGGTCATTTTGATTGTGTACATCTTGATTTCCTTGATTAACTTGATAACTTTAGATATTGATTGTCAGCTCGTAACCAACAAGAGGTTTTTTTTTTTACTTTTCTTTCTTTCTTTCTTTCTTTCTTTCTTTCTTTCTTAAATTTTTAATTAAAAGTCAGTTAAACGAGCGAGAATGAGTCATCTGGTGTGACTATTTGCACTTTTGTGTATATTGCTCTGTGTTTTAGCTAGCATGCTAACACTATCTTGTGAAAACAAGATAATCCATCCACTGCAGCAATTTATTGTAACCCTCCTATTACGTTCCTAAATCATTGAGGTTTTTGGGTCAGTTTTGACCCTGTATAGCTAAATCACCTCAAAATAGTCATAAAACATGTTTTATTTTATGAAATTTTACAATTTCATTTGAATTTATTTACCAACTACTTGGTCACTTTTTAGCACATTAAACATTTTAACAGAACCTTTTTTCCCCTTCAGCATAACCCTTTTTACTCATCATTACAAGCAGTGTATATACATACTTCTGCACAGTATTGTGTATGCACACACACACACACACACACACACAGTACTGTGTAAAAGTCTTAGGCACTGTGCAACGTTCCTTATATTATATAAACCATGTGAAACCAGGATTAAATTTTCACCATTCTTTTGAGTTGTGAGTTTATTGTAGAATACTGAATGTTGGAATACAAATCAAAACTTTTAATCCTGCTCACCATCTCAGGGTCTTTGTGATCCAAGTATGAATTGTCCCTATATCAAATCAAAAACCTTATTTTGTGGAATAAACATGGTGGAAATTGCTCTTTCTGGAAACAGCCCTTGGCTGGAAAGAGCTTGGAATACTGGAAATGAGGCAAATTATTTGATTGGAAGAATGGACATCTTTTAAACCTGTTGTAAGTACAAGTTGAAGTGCCAAACCACTGCTGTAAACCAAAACAGACACAATATGTCCATTTGAACACAAGAGCAAGAAAAAACAAAAGATAAGGCCAGACTTTGAAGAAGGCAGTGATATGGTTTCTGAAACTAACCACCAGAGGTCAGGCTTGCCCACAGAAAAGAACCTTGACGAGACCCTGCATCAGTTGGGGAAAATGGAGAGACTTGGGACAGTTTGTAATCCTATTAATTAATTTCAATCAATCAAGTTTTAAATTACATCAAAAGTTAGATGTTGACCCTTAGAGTAACCTACTTCCTTTGGAGCCATGAATCTGGACACTCAAGCAAGGTATGTGTAGTTCAGTATTTTTGTCAGCTAGTATGAAAGTGATGCTACCTGCAAAGAATTTCACACAATCTACAAAAGCTGAAAACTTGTCCCAAGTTTCCCCTCTCTCCCCTACATAAATGCAAGAAAAGGCAAATTATGACAGCTGACCACAAAATCAAACCACACTGAGACTTTGAAGAAGGCAGTGATGTGATTTCTGAAACTAGACACAAGATGTCAGTATTGTGCACAGAAAAGAGCCTTGAAGAGAAACTGCTTCAGGACATAAATGCAAGAAGAGGCAAATTAAGAGAGTTGACACAAAATTAAACCACATCGAGAGATACTTAATGCAAACTCAAAGGTCACTGAACAAATAGAGATGAAAGTTTACAAAAACAATCTGGAGAATTCATTGAGCTTGATGAGTCAGTGTTGCTTTTTCTTAAAGAGGAAGAAGAGGCGGGCGGCACGGTGGTGTAGTGGTTAGCGCTGTCGCCTCACAGCAAGAAGGTCCTGGGTTCAAGCCCCGGGGCCGGCGAGGGCCTTTCTGTGTGGAGTTTGCATGTTCTCCCCGTGTCCGCGTGGGTTTCCTCTGGGTGCTCCGGTTTCCCCCACAGTCCAAAGACATGCAGGTTAGGTTAACTGGTGACTCTAAATTGACCGTAGGTGTGAATGTGAATGGTTGTCTGTGTCTATGTGTCAGCCCTGTGATGACCTGGCGACTTGTCCAGGGTGTACCCCGCCTTTCGCCCGTAGTCAGCTGGGATAGGCTCCAGCTTGCCTGCGACCCTGTAGAAGGATAAAGTGGCTAGAGATAATGAGATGAATGAGATGAGGAAGAAGAGGCAGCAGGCCAAGAGTATTGGTTTGAACCCAAGTTAACAAGCTGTCAGGATTTCATCCAAAACACTGTGAAATGAATTGAGGACTCAAAACTATACATGGATTTGGTGCAAACATACGAGAAAGATGTGACCTCTGTATAGTGTTTCTAATGTGTTGGCAACAAGACATAGATCAAGAAGGCCTACCAGTGATACTGGATCTAGTAGTGTCTGTTCTGAGCAAGTAGGCTGAAAGAGCAGCACTACTTGCAAAATCTATGCAAGTAACCACATTACAGGAAAAATTCTATAAATGAAGGAAGTACAGCTTTGGGCCAAAAGGGAACACTTGGACTTCCAGGCTGCATTGCCCATCTCCAATGCTAAATATGAGTCTATGAAACACCTGAACAACACTGTTATGGGTGCTTGTGGCAGTGGGGGCATGGTTGAGGGCTGCTTTGTGAATGGAGACCGAAGCTGGGGAAGGTGAGTGGCAAAGTGGAAGCACTTGTTGTTGATTAATGTGCTGTGGCTGAGTGTTTGTGTGCAGTGACGGGGAGCAGATAAAAGAGGGAGAGGAGCAGAGAGAGGTGGGTTTTTTTCCCCTGGCTGAAGTCACACCTATGCATTGTGGCAGTTATCCTGTTTAGTCCACTGAAAAGTGTATTTTTGTTTGACTTGTGGTTTTGAAATAAAACCAAAAGTGAACCTGAACCTGCCTGCTTGTCTATTCAGTGTCCACCACTGTCAGGGATACGTTACACTTATCAAAAGCCTATGGCTGGGCATTTGGGGCAGGATAAAACACTAAATTGTCTCATGGCCCAATTCTATTGGCTAGGGATTCGCACCGATGTCTGCAAGTGGTGTGCAACTTGTCATGACTGCCAACTGGTGAATCCAGCGGCCACACCAAAAGCGGCATTGCAGCCATTGCCATTGATTGAGATCCCCTTTGAAAGAATTGGTATGGATCTTGTGTCATTAGCTCAATCTGCATGTGGGTATCACTTTGTGTTAGTCATAGTAGCTTGTGCAATGCGATATCCGGAAGCAGTGTCTCTCTGCAATATTTCATCACACAGTGTTGCGGAGGTGCTCTACCATGTTATCTCCCAAGCCAGATTCCAAAAGAAATCTTGACTGATCAGGCACTACTTTTATGTCACACACACTGTGTGAATTGTATGAATTATTGGGAATTAAATCAATTTGTACCAGTGTTGTTTTTGGCAGCCATTTTTGATTTAGTTTTAGTCTTAGTCTTTTGGACGAAATGCTTATTAGTTTTAGTCACATTTTAGTCAATTCCATCCTTGATAGTTTTGGTCTAGTTTTAGTCAATGAAAACAACTAAAAGGGTTTTAGTCCAGTTTTAGTCATTCATTTTAGTCGAAAAAATAATTACTTTAAAACATTAAATTAGGCCAGTACAGAGAGAGGAAATTGTAATCGAGGTTGACAGGTTGTGCATAACATACTCTCTACATAAATGCTGTCTAGTGCGCATGCTCTCTACAGAAACGCTGTCTAGTGCGCATGCTCTCTACATAAACGCTGTCTAGTGCGCATGCTCTCTACATAAACGCTGTCTAATGTGTATACTCCATTGTTAACAGACTCGTGTTTCTGCCTCTGTTTAACATGTCGCAATGCACTGATAGAGCACAAATATGTCATTATGAACACACAACTAGAAGATGACCACGCTGTCCGTTAATTTAAATATGATGGCTAAACATGCTGCTAACGTTAGAGTAGCCAGGTGTGCTGCTGCTCATTTAGACATATTAAGGCACAGCAACAGGTCTGAAAAGCTACATTTCCCCCCATATGTTTCACAGTAACTCAAATATGGGTCAATTTATGACAAAGCATTCAGTTGCTGTCCCACCAATAATCCCTGCAGGACAAGTTTTACTCATGACATGTTAAGTGAATTTAAGTTAGCTTAACCAAGCCAACTTTAGCATGAAGCTAGCGGTCCCATTCATTTTCGCCAGGTCACGGTGTTTTGGAAAACTTCATAGGAAATTCATCACAGACCGATTGTTGAGTGACATTAACCAAAGCTAGCAAACGTATACGTGATCTGTTAAGGACTTCTTGTAACTTTAACTTACCGTCGCAGAAATAGAAGCATGGTGAGCCTTTAGATGCCTCTTGAGGTTGGTCGTATTCTTCCCACGTAGTTTATAGCCACAGCGTGTACCTCTGTCTCCCACTACAAGGCATTCCATTTTATTTTCTGCTGGATTATGTGTAAAGTACATCCATAAATCATCGTGTCTTTTCAGCCCACCAAGCCCTTGCGCTGGCTTTGCCGCCGCCATGGTCCATGAACTGTGTGTGGCTGCCCTGGTGTGCACTGTGCCTGGACATGCCTGGTGGTGGGCGTGACCAAACAAGGACAGGATGCAGGTGCATTGCTGATATTTTCAGCATTTGGCAGACAGATTGCACGCACTGTTGGAGGAAACACCATGCATTTTGATAGTCCTATAGCCAACCCACTAACATTTTCGTCTTGTCAACGAAAACAACAGATACATCTCGTCATATTTTCGTAATCAAAGAGTTATGTTTAGCTCATCACTGTCTCGTTTTAGTCATGAAAAAAAGGTGCATTAACGAAATCATTTCGTCATAATCATTGTTAACAAAAACAACACTGATTTGTACTAGTGTTTATCATTCGCAAACAGACGGGCTGGTTGAACAGCTTAAACAAATAATTAAAAATATTATTCGTGAAGTTGTTCATGGGGATGCTAAAAACTGGGACAGGTGGCTAGACCCTCTGTTGTTTGCAGTGCGTGAGGTCCCACAAGCCTCCACCGGGTTTTTCCTGTTTGAATTGCTGTATGGGTGCAAGCCCTGTGGTGTCTTAGACATCATTAGAGAAAATTGGGAGGAGGGGCCTTCTCAAAGCAAAAATCTCATCTCATTATCTCTAGCCACTTTATCCTTCTACAGGGTCACAGGCAAGCTGGAGCCTATCCCAGCTGACTACGGGCAAAAGGCGGGGTACACCCTGGACAAGTTGCCAGGTCATCACAGGGCTGACACATAGACACAGACAACCATTCACACTCACAGTCAATTTAGAGTCACCAGTTAACCTAACCTGCATGTCTCTGGGGGAAACCGGAGCACCCAGAGGAAACCCACGCGGAGAACATGCAAACTCCACACAGAAAGGCCCTCGCCGGCCCCGGGGCTCGAACCCAGGACCTTCTTGCTGTGAGGCGACAGCACTAACCACTACACCACCGTGCCGCCCCTCAAAGCAAAAATGATTTTCAATATGTTCTTGACTTGAGACCAAAACTCCATGCACTGAGTCACATAACCCAGGAGAATTTGCTACAGGCTCAAGAACGTCAATCTCACCTGTACAACAGAGGGGCATGGCTAAGGGAATTTGCACTTTGAGATAAAGTGCTCATTTTACTTCCCACCTCAAGCTCAAAATTGCTCACCAAGTGGCAAGGGCCTTTGAGGTCACACGGTGAATTGGGGAGGTCGACTATGAGGTCAAATGGCCAGATACAGGTGAAACGTCAAATTTACCATATCAAGCTCCTGAAACCGTGGAGAGAGGAGGTTCCTGTGGCTCTGACAATGGTAGTTCTGGAATGGGAAGAGCTGGGACCGGAAGTAAGTCTAAAAAGTGCAGCCTAATTCACCCCGGTCCTCTGTGGAGACCACCTCTCACCATCCCAGAGAGCACAGGTTATTAGGTTGCAGGAGGAATTCTGCGATGTGTTCTCACCCATCCCTGGTCACACTGACCTCATAGAACACCACATTGAGATTCCCCCAGGGGTGGTGGTGTGCAGCAGCCTGTATTGGCTCCCCAAGCACAAGAAAAATGTGGTTTGGGATGAACTTCAGACTATTCTTAAGATGGGGATGACTGAGGAGTCGCACAGAGACTGGAGCAGCCCGGTGGTCTTGGTTCCCAAGACCAACAGATTTGTCCGGTTCTGTGTAGACTACAGAAAAGTCAACATGGTGTCTAAACTTGACGTGTGTCCGATGCCTTGCATTGATGAACTGCTCGATCGGTTAGGTGCGATTCACTTTTACTTGACACTCGATTTAAAAAAGGGATATTGGCAGATCCCCTTGATTCCATTATCCCACAAGAAAACAGCCTTTCCCACTCCATTTGGTTTACAGCAATTTGTCACCCTTCCTTTTGGGTTGTTTGGGGCTGCAGCGACATTTCAGCATCTCATGGACTGAGTTCTTGGTCCCCACAATGCATATGCAGTGGTCTACATAGATGACATAATCATCTATAGGAATAATAATAATAAGTGTGAATGGTTGTCTGTGTCTATGTGTCAGCCCTGTGATGACCTGGCGACTTGTCCAGGGTGTACCCCGCCTTTCGCCCGTAGTCAGCTGGGATAGGCTCCAGCTTGCCTGCGACCCTGTAGAAGGATAAAGCGGCTAGAGATAATGAGATGAGATAATAATAATAATACATTTTATTTAAGGCACCTTTCAGGGCACTCAAGGTCACCTCACAATACACATAAATGACAATTTAAAAAAAGCAAAAAAGACAATATAAATGCAATAAAATCAAAATAAAATCAGAAATCAGCAATAGTGGATGACAAGTTATAGTGAGTAGGCAAGTTTGAAAAGGTGGGTTTTTAAACGGGTTTTGAAGATGGATAATGAGTTAATGTTCCTGATGTCAGGGGGGAGGGAGTTCCAGAGGCGAGGGGCAGAGCGGCTGAAGGCTCTGGACCCCATGGTGGACAGACGGGCAGAGGGCACAGTGAGGCTGATGGAGGAGGCTGACCTAAGTGTCCGGGAGGGAGTTTTGATGTGGAGAAGGTCGGAGAGGTATGGGGGGGCGAGGTTGTGGATGGCCTTGAAAGTGTACAAAATTTGACAGGAAGCCAGTGAAGTTGTTGGAGAACAGGAGTGATATGATTGATGGATGGAGTTCTGGAGACAATACGAGAGGCTGAGTTCTGGACCAGTTGGAGCTTATGGATGGAGTTGTGGGGGAGACCGGAGAGGAGGGAGTTACAGTAGTCTAGGCAGGATGTGACTAAAGTGTGGACCAAGATGGCAGCGCTATTGGAAGTAAGGGACGGATGGAGGCGGTTAATATTGCAAAGATGGAAGTAGGCCGACTGGGTAACATTATTAATGTAGGTTTGGAATGACAAAGAGCTGTCAAGGATGATACCCAGGCTCTTAACCTGAGGGGAGGGGGAAACAGAGGAGTTGTCAATGGGGATGGTGAATCTGAAAGTGTTAGTGAGAATGGATTTAGAACCAATGAGGAGGACCTCAGTTTTATCACTGTTGAGTTTGAGAAAGTTGGAGGAGAGCCAGGATTTGATTTCCTGTAAACAGACACAGAGGGAGGGGGCGGGAAGGTGGAGGTGGGTTTAGAAGAGAGGTAGAGTTGGGTGTCATCCGCGTAACAATGGAAATGGATGTTGTATTTATGGAAAATACGACCAAGAGGAAGGAGATAGGTGATAAATAGGATGGGACTGAGGACAGAGCCTTGGGGAACACCAGAGGAGAGGGTTGGGATGTGAATGTCTTTAGCTGGATGAACTGAGTGCGGGAATTATTGGGAGCGGCATCTACAACATCTCAGGGCAGTCCTGAGGTTGCTGAGCTGTGCTGGGGTCACAGCAAACATGGAAAAGTGTGCAATTGGGTGAGTTAAAGTACAGTATCTGGACTTCCACTTGGGTCATGGGCAGGTGCGTCCCCAAATTGATAAGACTGCAGCGATTGCAGCCTGCCTAAGACCAAAAAGAGGGTGAGGCAGTTCCTGGGGCTGGCGGACTATTATAAATGGTTCATACCTACCTTTTTGCACCCCACCAGCCTGCTGACTGACCTCACTAAAAAGGGAGTGCCAGATCTGGTCCCATGGACAGAGCCATGCCAACAGGCCTTTACCCAGGTAAAAGTTGCACTGTCTGGGGGGGGGGCACTTTTTTACTCCCCTGACTTCGCTCTCCATTTTGCTTTGCAGACTGATACATCAGACAGAAGGCTGGGGGCCATTTTGTCCCAAACAGTGGAGGGAGAGGAGTGCCCTGTACTGCACATAATCTCGCACTTCATCTATGTGAGAGATGAAGTACAGCACCATTGAGAGTGTTTGGCCATCAAATGGGCAGCCCTCACCCTCTGTTATTACCTGCTGGGATGCCCTTTCACCCTCTGCTTGGATCATGCCCTGCTCCAGTGGCTTCACCGCATGAAGGATGCCAATGTGTGGATCACCCATTAGTATCTGGCTCTGCAGCCTTTTAAATTCAAGGTGGTCCACAGGCCAGGGGCGCAGATGGTAGTAACGGACTACCACTCCTGACGGGGGGGGGGGAGTCAGCTGCAGGCCAGACGGCTCCCTGGCCTGAGTTGAGCAGTAGGGGATGTGGCAGTGGGGGCATGATCAAGAGCTGGTTTGTGAATGGAGAGCGAAGCCAGGGAAGGTGTGTGGCAAAGTGGAAGCACCTGTTGTTGATTAATGTGCTATGTCTGTGTGTTTGTATGCAGTGATAAGCTGACTGGAACAGATAAAAGGGGGAGAGGAGCAGAGAGAGGTGTTTTTTTTCCCCTGGCTGAAGTCAGACCTATGCGTTGTGGCAGTTATCCCATTTAGTTAGCTGAAAAGCATATTTTTGTTTGACTTGTGGTTTTGAAATTAAACCAAAAGTGAACCTGAACCCGTCTGCTTGTGCATAAGAGCATCTGCTAAATGCCTGGAATGTAATGTAACAAAGAAGCTCTGGGATTTATAGAATGATCATTGTATTGTATATTAGCTGTCGGTGTCTATTGGCATATAATCATACCACATGTGCAATAGTTTCCTCTTTCATGTCCAATATTTCAATGTGCTATCTTGGAATATCCACCCATCTATTCTCTGTAACCGCTTATCCTGTGCAGGGTCGTAGGCAAGCTGACTATGGGCAAGAAGCAGGGTACACCCTGGACAAGTCGCCAGGTCATCACAGGGCTGACACATAGAGACACACAACCATTCACACTCATGGTCAATTTAGAATCACCAATTAGCCTAACCTGCATTTCTTTGGACTGTGGGGGAAACCAGAGAACCCAGAGGAAACCCACGCAGACATGGGGAGAACATGCAAACTCCACACAGAAAGGTCTTCGTTGGCCACTGGGCTTGAACCCAGAACCTTCTTACTGTGAGGCAATAGTGCTAACCACTACATCACCGTGCCACCCACTATCTTGGAATACAAAATATGAAATTTGTTCAGTTTGTTCAAAATAAGAAATTTCCATAACATTCTATGAACAAGTAGTGTAGGGTCACAAGAATTTTGGACCCTTTTAAATTAGGATCACTCATCAAATGTAATGGAGAGGCCTCAGGGACATGAACAGGATACATATGCAGGATCCAGTGTCAAAGGGCAGGCCAGGGTCAACACACAGTAGTCAAAAAGGCAGGCAAAACCAAAGGGAGATGCGAAGAGTTATCAGAGTTCAGGCACAGGTCAAGACATGGTAAATACAGTGATAATCAAAATCCAAGATGGGTGATTCAAACAAGTAAACAGAGAAACAGAACTAGGACAATACACAAGGCATAGTCCAAAGGCTCAGAATGTACACTGTTGTGAACAAATAGCAAGGTTTTATAATGTATATGTTTGTCCTTGTGCTTTTTTGATCTGTACATACTTGTGGTTCATGTTAAAATAAGGAGACAGGAGGCAAGCTTGTGACAACTCAGAGGTGTGATTTATTTTCTCACTTTCACTTCCCGTGCTTTTCAGCGGTTGTATTAAGCTTAGCACACACTCATGGCTCTGTGCTGCTTCTCTCTCTCTCTCTCCACACAAAAAGACACATTAATAAACTGCTCGTGATTAGACACACGGGAGAAACATCACGCATTACCTGCTGCTTCAACCTGCCTCCCCTCCATCCACAGCTGACACTTGACTCGACTGATCTACCACCACCATCTGTGCCCCCCTTTGTGGACCACCTCAAATTTAAATGGCTGAAGTTCCTGATGCCAATGGATGATCCATGTGTTAGTATCCTTCATGCAGTTGAGGCATTGGAGCAGGGCATAATTGGAATGCAGATTGAAAGGGCATCCCACTCGGTAGTATTGGAGGGTGAGGACCAACTTGTAAAGTGAAGGCATTGTTTAAACAACCTTATGCAATGTCAAAACATTTATTTCCATCCAGACTTGCATTAAATTCACCAAGATCTTGTCTTGACAATGGATGAGTCAAGCCACGTAAGTCTTCTCCAGCACATGCCAAATATATTCATTTTGGTCAGGATTCTGTGGTGGCCAATTAATATGTGAAAATGATTCCTCATACTTTCTGAACAATTCGTTCACAATTTGAACCCTAATTTCATGCCCATGCCATCAGGGAAGAAAAAAATCCATTGATGGGATTCAGTGCATTCTAATTGTCAGCTGACTTCATTTTATTGCCATATAATGTTGCTGAGCCTAGACCTGACCCATTAAAGCAATCCCAGATCACAACACTACCTTCAGAGGCTTGCACAATGGCCACTATGCATTATGGGTGCCTCACTTCATGCACTTCTCTTCTTATCCTAATGTGTCTATCACTCTGGAATTGAGGTATTTCACCCACGTGACCAAGTCACGTGACGCAGCCATTTTGGATGGCACGCTTAAGTCCTTCAGTGCAAGGCGGTATGAGATGGTGGAGACCTTTGCACATTTTAACAAGAAAGTAAGCTGTGATTCGTGTTAAATTGGATCTGTCTTTTATCACAAAACACTGTACCCAGCCTTGGTATGGAGCCCTGTTTATTTATTTCTGTGTCCCGTTTCTTTCTAGCCTTTGTTATTGCGTTTTATGTCTTATGTCTGCTACATGCAACCCTAGACAAATTAACACTGCCTTGTTTCACTGCTCAGATGGGTTAACAAACACTGACCCATTTACTTTTTGCTATATATTTTATCAAAATTGCGTTAACTGATAAACTAACCTGAAATGAAATGATCACTGCAAAGTCTGGAGTACTCTGTTGGCTCCCAATCCTGTCTCTTCACAGCTGTAATCCATTTGGCCCTCTTGTCTGGGTCAGTAGGAAACCAGTAGTGATGTGTCGGTCGCGAACGATCCGGTTCAAAGAGCCGGCTCTTTGAAGTGAACGACAGGAGCCGGCTCTTCGGTGGGAGCAGAGTTGGGGAGCCGAATTAGTTTTTTGTCCTTAGGTGCCTCAGAGAGAGACTTTCACAAAAAAAGTTGCTGTCCAATTGCGTCTTTGTGTTGTCTATTACCATTCAAAGGAAAAAAGTAGCATGGTGTATGCCTACTTTTTTTGGTTGGGGGGGTTGATGTCATTCACAGCTGCGAAAATACGAAAATTGGTGTAACGCTTAAAGCTGTGGAGCGCAGGGGAGAGGAGTCTGTGAGGCACCTGAGGAGGGGAAAATCAGCTGTGTATTTTATATTGGTAATATTTTTGCATCAGTTTTGCATTATGTTTGTGAGAAAATAATTTATTAATTGGTAAGTAAGTTTTATTTCTATAGCTAGAACATTGTTACACTGCTATACTTTACAAAGCTTTACAATGGCTACAAAAACTAAAAAATAAAATGGAAAACATCCTATTGATAAAATATAAATAATGATGTAATTAATTAACTAGTTAATTGCAGCAATTAAATCAAAAATAAAATCTCAGGAGCCGTTTGGGAGCCGAAAGAGCCGGCTCCTTATAGTAAGAAGAGCCAAAAGAGCCGGCTCCCGAAAAAGAGCCGAAATTCCCATCACTAGAAACCGGTAAAAGGAGCGTCCTGCACGCTGTCCCTGTCTGTTGTGGCAGCCCACAGCACAACAAGCAAACACCATGGTTATTTATAGAGTGCTTACTGACAAATTAATCTATTCTAGGTGTCTGTAACACGTTTTTTTTCAAGCTGGTTCTCCCTCTCTGTCTGCAGCGTTAGTATGTAGCTTGATGTTCAAAATGGTGGACACCGGGGCGTCACGTGACCCTGTGACGTCAGGTGAAATACCTCAATAGGGTACATCTGGACTTATCAGACTACATGACCTTTTTCCATTGTTTCAGGGTCCAATCTTTATGCTGTCTAGTAAATTGAAACCTTTTCTTCTGATTATCCTCAATAACAAGTGGATTTCTCATAGCCACACAGCTGTTTAGTCCCAATCCTGTGAGTGTGGAAATGCTCTCATAGATGTGAACAAATTTGTAGGTACCCTTCCATGAAAAAAAGAACCAACAATTATCTCTGAAATAACTTGAAACTGACAAAAGTTAATGACATCCATCATTGTTCATTTCATGTTTAACACAAATCAGACTTTGCTTTTGAGTTTTGATTCAAATGAATATTTTACATAACAAAAGAAATGAAAATGGCATGGACAAAAATGATAGTGCCCTTAAATTAATATTTTGTTGCACAACCTTTAGCAGCAGTCACTGCTAACAAGTGATTTCTGTAGCTCTCAGTGAGACTTCTGCATCTAACAACAGCTAGTTTGGCCCACTCCTCCTGAGCACACTGCTCTAGCTGTCTCATGTTTGAAGGGTGCCTTCTCCACACTGCATGTTTCAGCTCTTTCCAAAGATGTTCAATAGGATTCATATCAGGGCTCATAGAAAACCTCTTCAGAATAATGCAATGTTTTGTTCTTTGCTATTCTTAGGTGCTTTTAGCTGTGTGTTTTGGGTCTTTATCCTGTTGGAAGGCCGATGTCCTGTAACTGAGATAGAGCTTTCTGACAATGGGTATTACATTTCACTCTAGAATGCTTTGATATTTGACTTGATAAGTCTTGAGATTTCATTGTGCCCTGCACAGATTCAAGGCCTAGATACAGCAAAGCAGCCCCAAAGCAGAACAAAGCCTCCTCCGTGTTTCATAGTAGGTATTGTGTTCTTTTCTTTGAAAGCTTCTTTTTTTTTTTGTGGACATAGAGCTGATGTGACTTGCCAGTAAACTTGATTTTTGTCTCATCTGTCCAAAGGACCTGCTCCCAGAAGCATTGTGGCTTGTCAATATGCATTTTAGTAAATTTCAGTCTGGCTTTTTTTTTTTTTTTAGTTTTTCTTTCAACAATGGAGTCCTTCCATTGAGCCTGCCGTCACTCAAAAATTGACAGATAGTGCAATCAGACATTGATGTACAATGGTGCTTGAAAGTTTGTGAACCCTTTAGAATTTTCTGTATTTCGTTTTTTTTTAATATTTTTGATTTTTTCAAGAACAAGAACAAAATTACATTTACAAACTGACAAGACAAACTCAAATCAAGGAAAAACTCAATATCCACAAGGTGGCAAAGTAAAATTAAATTAACTCACAATGACAGGACAATAGAAAGTGGAAAAATAAATAAATAAATAAATAAATAAATAAAACCAATAATAATAATAATAGCAATAAATGAATAAATAAAATACATTATGCAATAATCGAAGATACAGAGAGAGACAAAGGGTAGCATCACTACTCATATATCATGTCAAACTCAAATACAGGGAAATTAGTCAATCTGGTGTGCTGGTAGATTTTCCATATAAATTAAAAATGGTTGCCATATTTTGTAAAAAAGTCTGACTTCTTTTCTGCATCCAATAGTTATTTTCTCTAGAGCAGGGGTTTTCAAAGTGTGGGAGAGTCAGCCCCCCCTCGGAGAGCAAATAAACAACAGCGCCCCCCCCCCCCCCCACACACACACACACACACAATTTTTGTTGCTGCTATACTTAATGTTCCATTCGTATTTTTAAAAAATGGTTGTTGTACACATTTTAATTTTTTTCTTTTTCACATTTTAAACATCTGTGGTTTTTTAAAACATATATTTTTTTTTTACACATTTTAAACATCTCATAGCATCGTTAGCTAGCACCTCTTGGCAGACAACACACTGTGGCAGTGGAGCATCTTCAGATCCAGTCCATGAAAATCCAAACTTTAAATAATCGTGGTCATACTTCCTTCTTTTTTTCAGTCCCCCCAGGATTCCGCGGGCCTTTTTTGTGATTGTTGTGGGCTAAAATGTCTGATGTTGTGGGGGTTTTCCAAAAAATTGCGATGAAAGTTGCAGTGTTTAGGTTTTTGTTGCGATTACATTGTGGGAGGAAGTGAAAGTTGCGAGAAATTGTTGCAATTTTCTCTTTTTGTGATTAAAATTGAGTGATATGTTAAATATTAAGTTATTACTGAAAAACTATTGATTAAAAAACAAAGACACTGACAAATGGTACTATAAACAACTTTACCAATACAAAAGATTACCAGGACTACAAAAATGCAGAAAAATAGGCTTTACTTATCCAAATGCACCTGTTGGTTCAAAAGTTAAAGTGCAGAGAACCTCACAGCACAACATGAAGTTACCTTAAAATATAATATAAATGCCTCAGCTTTCATGTAAGAAAAAAAAAACTATTAATACTAGTACTGTGTGCAGGCAGTCTCTCCTGAAGACTAAATTAAACAATAATTTTAAACTAATAAAATAAATGGCTCAGGCTTCATAGAAGAAAAAAAAACAATTTGAACAGAATCTCACAGTATGATGCTGAAGCTGCCTAAACAATGGAAAATAAAATACCATTTTGGCAAAAATGTTGGCATCCATTACTTTCTTGTATTAAGTAAAAAAAAAATAATAAAGTGCACACAGTGCTTCACTGTAAACATCACACACTTTCAGTAACAGAATTTAAGCCTATATAAACACTGACTCGCACATCATGCAATGTTGCCAGATACTGCTGACGTTTTCCAGTCCAAAATATGTTCAAAACCCGCCAAAATGCACTTAAAACTAATCTGGCAACACTGCGCGCATGCTGCTTCTCTTGAACGTAAACACGGAAGTAAGGCGGAAGGTAGTTTGTCGACGTCACCTCAAGACGACGCCAACGATTGGTCAAATTTGCGGGAAAGTTGCGATGATTGGATATAATTGCAACACCGCCCTGAATTCGCGGGGATTGGTTGAATTTGCGCTGAAGTTGCAAATCGCAACATCCTGGAGGCTCTGGTTTTTTTTTTGCTTGGCCCAAACTCTGTCTCCTCACTCACTGTAGCTTTAGGTACTAAAAATCGATCCATTTTGTTTCTGGTAAAGGCTCCTCACGTTGCGCCCCCCCTGAAGAACTCTGGCGCCCCCCCAGGGGGGGCGTGCCCCACACTTTGAAAAGCCCTGCTCTAGAGGCACACAGCTGTTGATTTCACGAAGCCACATTTTAATTGGAAAGGGGGCATCTGATTTCCACTTTATTGCAATACATTTCTTAGCAGTTGTCAAAAGGATTTCTGTTAGTTTCTTAGCATAATTTGTCTCAAGATTGGAATTAGTAAAGTTCCCCAGTAAACAAATTTCAGGGTCCAGTGGAAATGTAACCCCATGGATGTTTGATAGAGTTTCACATACCCCCCTGCCAAAACCCCTGCAGTTTAGAACACTGCCAGGTAGAATGAAGTAGTGTTCATTCCTCTGTGCCACATCTAAAACAAAAAGGTGATATATTGGGGTTGTATCTATGTAATTTATATGGGGTAATATACAGCTGATTCAGGAGGTTGAATTCAGCCTATATCAGCCTATACCCAGCATTTAAAGTAGAGGTGACCCCATCTCTGCACAAGTCCCTCCATAACTGCTCCTCAATACTTATTCCCCAGTCCTTCTCCCATTTAACCCTTGATCTATCCATATCTGGTATTGATAAAGTTGACATAAGAGATGTATACACTCTTGAGATAGTTCTAAATAATGGTTGGCCATCATGACACAGATGCTCAACTGGAGATGTGGGAGGTAAATTCCAATCTCCTTTTTGATTGGCTCTAATAAAGTCAGGTAATTGGAGATACAGTGGGGCAAAAAAGTATTTAGTCAGTCACCAATTGTGCAAGTTCTCCCACTTAAAAAGATGAGAGAGGCCTATAATTTTCATCATAGGTATACCTCAACTATGGGAGACAAAATGAGAAAAAAAAATCCAGAAAATCACATTGTCTGACTTTTAAAGAATTTATTTGCAAATTATAGCAGAAAATAAGTATTTGGTCAATAACAAAAGTTCATCTCAATACTTTGTTATATACCCTTTGTTAGCAATGACAGAGGTCAAATGTTTTCTGCAAGTCTTCACAAGGTTTTCACACACTGTTGCTGGTATTTTGGCCCATTCCTCCATGCAGCTCTCCTCTAGAGCAGTGATGTTTTGGGGCTGTCTCTGGGCAACACGGACTTTCAACTCCCTCCAAAGATTTTCTATGGGGTTGAGATCTGAGACTGGCTAGGCCACTCCAGGACCTTAAAATGCTTCTTACAAAGCCACTCCTTCATTGCCCAGGTGGTGTGTTTGGGATCATTGTCATGCTGAAAGACCCAGCCACATTTCATCTTCAATGCCCTTGCTGATGGAAGGAGGTTTTCACTCAAAATCTCATGATACATGGCCCCATTCATTCTTTCCTTTACACGGATCAGTCATCCTGGTCCCTTTGCAGAAAAACAGCCCCAAAGCATGATGTTTCCACCCCCATGCTTCACAGTAGGTATGGTGTTCTTTGGATGCAACTCAGCATTCTTTCTCCTCCAAACACAACAAGTTGAGTTTTTACCAAAAAGTTCTATTTTGGTTTCATCTGACCATATGACATTCTCCCAATCCTCTTCTGGATCATCCAAATGCTCTCTAGCAAACTTCAGACAGGCCTGGACATGTACTGGCTTAAGCAGGGGGACACGTCTGGCACTGCAGGATTTGAGTCCCTGGCGGCGTAGTGTGTTACTGATGGTAGCCTTTGTTACTTTGGTCCCAGCTCTCTGCAGGTCATTCACTAGGTCCCCCCGTGTGGTTCTGGGATTTTTGCTCACCATTCTTGTGATCATTTTGACCCCATGGGGTGAGATCTTGTGTGGAGCCCCAGATCGAGGGAGATTATCAGTGGTCTTGTATGTCTTCCATTTTCTAATAATTGCTCCCACAGTTGATTTCTTCACACCAAGCTGCTTACCTATTGCAGAGTCAGTCTTCCCAGCCTGGTGCAGGTCTACAATTTTGTTTCTGGTGTCCTTTGACAGCTCTTTGGTCTTGGCCATAGTGGAGTTTGGAGTGTGACTGTTTGAGGTTGTGGACAGGTGTCTTTTATACTGATAACGAGTTCAAACAGGTGCCATTAATACAGGTAATGAGTGGAGGACAGAGGAGCCTCTTAAAGAAGAAGTTACAGGTCTGTGAGAGCCAGAAATCTTGCTTGTTTGTAGGTGACCAAATACTTATTTTACTGAGGAATTTACCAATTAATTCATTAAAAATCCTACAATGTGATTTCCTGGATTCTTTCCCCCCATTCTGTCTCTCATAGTTGAAGTGTACCTATGATGAAAATTACAGGCCTCTCTCATCTTTTTAAGTGGGAGAACTTGCACAATTGATGGCTGACTAAATACTTTCTTGCCCCACTGTAACTAAGGAAATCCTTATTTGTCAAACTGTAGATTTCTTTTAACTGTTCTAGAGACATAAATACTCTGTTTTTATAGCAGTGTTCTAGGCGGCAAATACCTTTATCCTGCCAAGATCTAAAGTTGCCACTCCGAAAGATCATTGGTAGCAATCTATTTCCCCATAATGGAGCTTTAGGAGAAAGAAATCCTTCTATCTTAAAAAGTTCACGGAGTTTATACTAAACCTGGATTAAATGGATAATTAAAGGATTATCAGTTGTAGTTTTGATTGTTTTTTTATCCCATTTATACCAACAATAAATTTGTTGGTGTCTCCTTTTTCATTTCTATCCTTTCAATATTGAGCCATGAAGGAGGAAGGCCCATGTCAAACATCTGTGCCAAGAATCTGAATTGAGCAGCATAATAGTACAACTGAAAGTTAGTGAGTTTCAGACCTCCATCCTCATAATCCAGAGTTAATTTATCCATGCTGAGTCTTGGCGTCTTACCATTCCAAATAAACTGTCTGATTATTTTTTTTAAGGGAGGAAAAAAATGCTACTGGGACATGAATCGGAAGTGACTGAAACATATATAGGAATCTAGGCAGGATATTCATCTTTATAACATTAATTCTACCAAGTAAGGTAAGAGGCAAGTCCATCCATTTTTTTCAAATCTCCTCCCACTTTCTGAAGCAAACTGACTAAATTGAACTTGTAGAGATTTTTAAGGTTACTGTCAACAAGCACACCTAGATATTTAAAACCCATAGGAGACCATTTAAAAGGGAACTTATGCTTAACTCTACTGAAATCAAATACAGACAATGGCAAAATCTCACTTTTGTCAAGATTAACCTTGTACCCAGAAAATGAACTGTATGTACCCAATAGTTCCTGGAGGTAAGAAAGAGAGTGTTCAGGGTTGGTCAAAAATAAAATGATGTCATCAGCAAAAAATGAAATCTTATGTGTATCAGTGCCAATCTCAAAGCCACGTATATTAGGATTGCTTCTAATGGCCTCCTCCAGGGGCTCAATGGCAAGCGCAAAGAGGGTGGGGCTAGCTGGAACCCCCTGTCTGTTGCCTCTATAAAGCCGGAATGAACCAGAAGTGATCCCGTTTGAAATAACCCTAGCCTGGGGGATCTGTAAAGAGATTTTATCAAATCAGTAAAACCAGCACAGAAACCAAACTTCTTCAGAACACAAAATAGATACAACCATTCAACCATATCAAAAGCCTTTTCGGCATCGAATGAGACTGCCATACTTGGTATCTTGTTTTTGTTAGCCAGATGTATTATGTTAAACAAATTCCTTAAATTATTGGTGGACAGTCTATTTATAATAAACCCTGTTTGATCTGGGTTGACAAGTAGGGGAAGACACATTTTTAATCTTTTAGCTATCATTTTAGTAACTAATTTATAATCTGTGTTGAGGAGTGATATTGGTCTATAGGAGGAACATTTTTGAGGATCTTTCCCTTTTTTGTGGATAACTGTAATAACAGCTTGAGAGAAAGAGTCTGGAAAGCACTCGTCCCTTCTGCTCTGCTCGAGCACCTCCATCAATAGTGGTATAAGAAGGTCTTGAAATTCTTTATAAAATTCAGATGGAAAGCCATCATCCCCAGGTGATTTATTTACAGGAAGTGATTTAATGGTGTCCAACAATTCAGCACTAGAAAAGGGCTTCTCCATACTCTCCCTGTCTTCCCCTGATAAACATGGTAAGTCAGTGGAGGATAAGAAAGACTCCATTTTAGATAAATCTCCATGAAATTGTGATGTATAAAGGTCCATATAATACTTTTTAAAGGCCTCATTAATTTCAGTCAGATTGTAAGTTATAACTTTGGACGGTGTTTCTATAGCATTAATTGTTCGTTTGCTCTCCTCAGTTTTAAGTTGCCATGCTAGCACTTTATGTGTTTTTTCCCCCAAGTTCATAAAATTGTTGTTTTGACCTAGTTATTGCCCCCTCTGCTTGATATGTATTTATAGTGTTGTATTTTAATTTCAGATTCACCAATTCTCTATATATGTCCTTAGTTGGGGCATTTTGGTATGTTTTTTCAAGTGCATGAATTTGTAGTTCCAGAGTATTAAGCTCAGCGCTATGTTTCTTCTTTAACCCTTTTGTATAGGATATAATTTGGCCCCTCAAAAAAGCTTTTAATGTGTCTCAAAAAATGAAAATATTAGGAGCCGATGGTCTATTTGTTAAAGTGAAAAAGTCAATCTGTTCTCTTATGAAAGTACAGAATTCGGGTTGTTTTAAAAGTGCAGGGTTAAGCCTACATCTGTACCTTTCAGTTACCTTGTCAGGAATGGATACAGACAGCACCAAAAGAGAGTGATCACTAAGCAGTCTCGGAAGGTATTCAATGTCTATCACTCTATAAAATATTTGACTAGAAATCAAAAAGTTACAGTATCTATACGAGTGGCGGCACAGTGGTGTAGTGGTTAGCGCTGTCACCTCACAGCAAGAAGGTCCTGGGTTCGAGCCCCGGGGCCGGCGAGGGCCTTTCTGTGTGGAGTTTGCATGTTCTCCCCGTGTCCGCGTGGGTTTCCTCCGGGTGCTCCGGTTTCCCCCACAGTCCAAAGACATGCAGGTTAGGTTAACTGGTGACTCTAAATTGACCGTAGGTGTGAATGTGAGTGTGAATGGTTGTCTGTGTCTATGTGTCAGCCCTGTGATGACCTGGCGACTTGTCCAGGGTGTACCCCGCCTTTCGCCCGTGGTCAACTGGGGTGGGCTCCGGCTTGCCTGCGACCCTGTAGAAGGATAAAGTGGCTAGAGATAATGAAATGAGATGAGATGAGATCTATACGAGTATGACAGTTGTGAGGGTGCGAATAAAATGAATAGTCTCTATCCTGTGGATGCATCTGCCTTCAGACATCATCTCATCTCATTATCTCTAGCCGCTTTATCCTGTTCTACAGGGTCGCAGGCAAGCTGGAGCCTATCCCAGCTGACTACGGGCGAAAGGCGGGGTACACCCTGGATAAGTCGCCAGGTCATCACAGGGCTCCTCCAGACATCAATTAAATTTAAATCTCTCATGAAAGAAATTGTGGTTTTAGTTGATTTGGTGAGAAGACAGGGTCTATCAGAAGATCTATCCAGAACAGTGTCTAAACAGAAGTTTAAATCTCCTCCTACCAAATGAAACCCAGGCATTTGGGAGACCTAAAGAAAGACCTCCTGCATAAATAGATGATCATCAAAATTAGGTGCATAAATGTTCATAAAGGTCCAGGATACTGAATACATCTGCCCTTGTACCATAATATATCTACCTGAAGGGTCCGATACAGTTTTAGTAGCAATGAAGGGGACGGTTTTATGCAGCAAAATCATTGTTCCTCTCGACTTTGAACTAAAGGATGAAAAGAAAACTTGACCTACCCAATCTCTTTTCAGCTTTTTATGCAAGCTGTCTATTAGGTGTGTTTCTTGTAAGTAAACAATGTCAGGTTTTAATTTTTTGAGGTAAGTGTAGACTCTTTTTCTTTTGATAGGGCTATTCAATCCTTTGACATTGAATGTTGCAAATTTCAGTGGACTTAACATGACTTTAAGTTGTACTGAATCATAACCAAACTATTATCCCTTTTATCTAAGTAACCAACCAATGCTACTATGGAGAAAAGATGTTCTAAGCCTATGTCTCTCTGATAGGTAAGAAATAAAGATACATTTGACAAAGAAAAAAAAACATACAACATATGCACCACTCTTCTCGATTGCCAGTCTACCATCCTGACAACCAAACGTGAACCTAGTGTGAAGAATCTAAGGTGCTTGCCTATCCTTCTTCCTAAACTCAGACATGAACTTAACCTGTGAGCTCTCATAACATTTCAAAAAGTGTAAAAACAAACACTATTATATCCCACTTGGGGAAGACATTTCAGCCCATAGAGAGACATTCCCTGGCCACCCAGAAGGATGGATGATTATAGATTATAATAAAATAATAAAATGACCTGTAAGTAATAACATGCTCAGTTATTATCTAATCAATTACCTTAATACTTATAGTTGTACTCACCGGCACCCTGGTACAAAACCAAAATAAAAGAGACAAATAAAATATGAAAATGAAATCATAGTCGGTTAGAAGAACCAGTCAGGTTCACTCTGATGCCAGGGGCTAGAGACTAATAAACCAATTCACTTGTCTCACGGGCAGTGGCCCTGAGCAGGTGGCATCAATAGACATGTCAGTCACTTAAATAATCAGTTCTGCTCCAGTATTAATCATCAAAATGGGCCAGTGTAACGATCTCATAAGCAATATGGATGGGTATTCTTCATTTATCAGGACTTGATGTTGATGTTCCGTGTTTATCAGCCCTGGGAGACAGCTGCCCATCTCGCATCAGGTTGTTGATGAATGTAAAGGCATCCCCTGTGGTGCTGAAAAAGCGGGTTACTCCGGCGTCTGGCTGGACCTTCAGGCATGCAGGATAGATGAGGTAGCAGGCGATGTTTCTCACTTTAATCGCTTGTAGTGCCGGGACAAGCTGCTTACGGCGTTTGGCTAATTCTGGGCTCATATCCGGGAAGAAGCTGATTTTCATGTTGTTGTAGCAGATATTCCCCCTCTTCTTGGCTAGCAACAGTTTAGTCATCTTTCTTATCTTTCTTTCGGTCTTTGTTTTGAAGTCGAGCATCCATTCCACATCAACTGTCTTTTACGTTATATTTACCCACTCCAAGGTTTAATTTAGCATTGTTTTCTGTTAAGTTATAGGATAAGTTAGAGAGCTCAGTCTGGGCTTGTCTGCCCAGCTACAAGGCATCCCAGAACCCCTCGAATTTTCGATATTTCTGCATAAATATGACCTAAAACATCATCAGATTTTCACACAAGTCCTAAAAGTAGATAAAGAGAACCTAGTTAAACAAATGAGACAAAAATATTATACTTGGTCATTTATTTACTGAGGAAAATGATCCAATATTACATATCTGTGAGTGGCAAAAGTATGTGAACCTCTAGAATTAGCAGTTAATTTGAAGGTGAAATTAGAGTCAGGTGTTTTCAATCAGTGGGATGGCAATCAGGTGTGAGTGGGCACCCTGTTTTATTTAAAGAACAGGGATCTATCAAAGTCTGATCTTCACAATACATGTTTGTGGAAGTATATCATGGCATGAACAAAGGAGATTTCTGAGGACTCCAGAAAAAGCATTGTTGATGCTCATCAGGCTGGAAAAGTTTACAAAACCATCTCTAAAGAGTTTGGACTCCACCAATCAACAGTCAGACAGATTGTGTACAAATGGAGGAAATTCAAGACCATTGTTACCCTCCCCAGGAGTGGTCGACCAACAAAGATCACTCCAAGAGCAAGGCGTGTACTAGTCGGCAAGGTCACAAAGGACCCCAGCATAACTTCTAAGCAACTGAAGGCCTCTCTCACATTGGCTAATGTTAATGTTCATGAGTCCACCATCAGGAGAACACTGAACAACAATAGTGTGCATGGCAGGGTTGCAAGGAGAAAGCCACTGCTCTGCAAAAAGAACATTGCTACTCATCTGCAGTTTGCTAAAGATCACATGGACAAGCCAGAAGGCTATTGGAAAAATGTTTTGTGGAAGGATGAGACCAAAATAGAACTTTTTGGTTTAAATGAGAAGCGTTATGTTTGGAGAAAGGAAAACACTGCATTCCAGCATAAGAACCTTATCCCATCTGTGAAACATGGTGGGGGTAGTATCATGGTTTGGGCCTGTTTTGCTGCATCTGGACCAGGACGGCTTGCCATCATTGATGGAACAATGAATTCTGAATTATACCAGTGAGTTCTAAAGGAAAATGTCAGGACATCTGTCCATTAACTGAATCTCAAGAGAAGGTGGGCCATGCAGCAAGACAACAACCCTAAGCACACAAGTCATTCTACCAAAGAATGGTTAAAGAAGAATAAAGCTAATGTTTTGGAATGGCCAAGTCAAAGTCTTGACCTTAATCCAATCGAAATGTTGTGGAAGGACCTGAAGCGAGCAGTTCATGTGAGGAAACCTACCAACATCCCAGAGTTGAAGCTGTTCTGTATGGAGGAATGGGCTATAAATTCCTCCAAGCCAGTGTGCAGGACTGATCAACAGTTACTGGAAGCATTTAGTTCCAGTTATTGCTGCACAAGGGGGTCAACACCAGATACTGAAAGCAAAGGTTCACATAGTTTTGCCACTCACAGATATGTAATATTGGATCATTTTCCTCAATAAATAATTGACCAAGTATAATATTTTTGTCTCATTTGTTTAACTGGGTTCTCTTTATCTACTTTTAGGATTTGTGTGAAAATCTGATGATGTTTTAGATCATATTTATGCAGAAATATAGAAAATTCTAAAGGGTTCACAAACTTTCAAGCACCACTGTACCTTGACCTTGGAGTTCAACTTGTATCTCTTTGGAAGTTGTGCTTGGCTCTTTTTCTATCATTGGCACTATACTTCTGTTCAGTCTGTGGTCGATTTTCCTCTTGCGGCCACATCCAGGAAGGTTGGCTACAGACCCATGGTACAACTGCTTTATACTATTTGCAACTGGAGTCACAGGAACATCAAGCTGCTTGGAGATGATCTTATAGTCTTTGCCTTTAACATGCTTATCTATAATTTTTTTTTGTATAGCGCTTTTAACAATAAACATTGTCACAAAGCAGCTTTACAGAATTTGAACGACTTAAAACATGAGCTAATTTTATCCCTAATCTATCCCCAATGAGCAAGCCTGTGGCGACGGTGGCAAGGAAAAACTCCCTCAGACGACATGAGGAAGAAACCTCGAGAGGAACCAGACTCAAAAGGGAACCCATCCTCATTTGGGCAACAACAGACAGCCTGACTATAATATTAACAGTTTTAACATGAGGACAGTTTCGTTGATGTTATAACTCTTCATTGATGGAAAATTGAGTGCAAAACTGTTCATGATAACTGCAGTCCTAAAGTTAGCAAGACAACTGTAGTCCTCAGCCATAAAAGCATTACTGTAAGAGTCCAGAGCATCCTCCAGGTATAACCCTCAACTGTCCTCATGGGGCCGTCCTTCACAGGAGCGGTGCGATAAAACTCCGACCAGACACAGGGCACCAGGATGGACCAAGCAGGTCCGAGGGGTAGAAGAGGCCAGCATCTCAATCCCAGGACCAACATGTAACTCAGAGGGACAGATGGGGGGGAAGAGAGAGAGAGAAAGAAAACATATGTTGTTAGGTATGCCCTAAAAATGACAAGTATTAAATCTGTGTGGTAGGCTCGCAGAGACAAGAGTCTTTACATCAGGCATAACACACAACAATGGCATGTTAATATGGTAAAAAATATATCATGACCTGTTCTGGCTGGATGCTTGATTGGGTGATGGGAACACACTCCTCAGCAATGATGAGATGCAGATGGGACCCTTAGGGCTGGCCAAGACAATTCAGTTACATTTCACCGGGTCTGGGACATGCGACAGAAAGTCTGACGGCCGATTCCCTGCAGGCTACGATAGCCAGTCGAGGTCTCCACTCTCTCCACCAAAAGACTTCCTGTTGACTCCATGTAACTCAGAGGGACAGATTTGGGGTGGGAGGGGGAGGGAAAGAAAACACAGGTTGTTAGGTATGCCCAATGTCACCTGAATAAGTAGGAGCAGTATACATATTGAACCGAGTACAAGCAGGGACTCCGGCAACTAACTATGACAGCATAACTAAAAGGAGAGAGCCAGAAGGTAACACAGGCATGAGGGAGCCCCGGGACATAAAGGAGCCAGCCACTGCACCGTCAACAAACTCGAGTGAGCAAGCGAGTGGGGACTGACAGCATCCATACATCCCAGTTTACCAAAACATTCTATGTCTGAGGACCCTCTAGATCTACACCTTTACCTCATAAACACCATTAACAAAAGGCTTGACTAAATAGATATGTTTTCAGCCTAGACTTAAATGCTGAGACTGTGTCTGATTCCCGAACATTACTTGGAAGGCTGTTCCATAACTGTGGGACTTTGTAAGAAAAGGCTCTGCCCCCTGATGTAGCCTTCACTATACGAGGTACCAGCAGATAGCCTGCACCTTTTGATCTAAGTAGGCGTGGCGGGTCATAGAGGAGCAGAAGTTCACTCAGGTACTGTGGTGTGAGACCATTTAGTGCTTTAAAGGTCAATAGTAGTATTTTATAGTCAATACGAAATTTGATTGGGAGCCAATGCAGTGTGGATAAGACAGGGGTGATGTGGTCATATTTTCTAGTTCTAGTAAGGACTCTTGCTGCTGCATTTTGAACTAACTGGAGCTTATTTATGCACTTATTGGAACATCCAGACAGTAAGGCATTACAATAATCCAACCTGGAGGTAACGAAAGCATGGACTAGTTTTTCTGCGTCACGCAATGACATTAAATTTCTTATCTTTGCAATATTTCTGAGATGAAAGAAAGCTATCCGGGTGATGTTATCAATGTGAGTTTTGAATGAAAGACTGGGGTCAATAATCACTCCGAGGTCTTTTACTGCTGCACGTGAAGAAACAGAAAGGCCATCCAGAGTCACTGTGTAATCAGAAAACTTACTTCTAACTGTATGTGGTCCTAGCACAAGTACTTCAGTCTTGTCAGAGTTAAGCAGAAGGAAATTAATAAGCATCCAGTGTCTAATGTCCTTAACACATTCCTCAATTCTATTAAGCTGGTGTCTCTCATCAGGTTTTGCAGAGACATACAACTGTGTGTCATAAGCATAACAGTGGAAACTAATACAATGTTTACAAATAATATCACCCAGAGGTAACATATATAGAGAAAAAAGCAGTGGACCCAAGACAGAACCTTGTGGAACACCAAACTTTACCTCGGTACGTCTAGAAATATCACCATTTATATCAACATACTGATAACGATCAGTTAGATAAGACCTGAGCCAGGAGAGGGCCATTCCCTTAACTCCCACAACATTTTCTAGTCTATCCAGAAGAATGGAATGATCAATGGTATCAAATGCTGCACTAAGGTCAAGCAACACAAGTAGCGAGACACAGCCCTGATCAGACGCCAACAGTAGGTCGTTTACTACTTTAACCAGTGCTGTCTCTGTGCTATGATGAGGTCTAAATCCTGACTGATACATTTCATGGATGTTATTCCTATGTAAATATGAGCATAACTGCTGTGCCACAGCTTTTTCAAGGATCTTGGAGATAAAGGGGAGGTTTGATATTGGCCGATAATTGGACAGCTGACAGAGATCAAGGTCAGGTTTTTTAATCAGGGGTTTGATAACTGCTAGTTTAAAGGATTTGGGTACATAGCCAATCGTAAGAGAAGAATTTATTATTTTTAGAAGCGGTTCAATTACTCCAGGCATTATCTGTTTGAATAGATGTGTAGGTAAGGGATCTAGTACGCAAGTTGAGGCTTTTGATGTAGAGATTAATGAAAGTAATTCAGTTTCTTTAAGGGGAGTAAAATATTCTAACTGATGATCTGATACAGTTATATAGTTAACTACAAGGTCACTTTCATTGTCTGACCTTAAATTAGTAGTTTGAATTTTTTGTCGGATATTCTCAATTTTGTCATTAAAAAAATTCATGAAGTCGTTGCTACTACATACTGCAGGTGTGCATGTGTCGATAGTGGACTTATTCCTGGTTAATTTTGCTACAGTATTAAATAGGACTCTAGGATTATTTTTGTTATCTTCTGTTAGAGAGGAGAAATATGATGATCTCGCAGCACTAAGAGCTTTTCTATACTTCAGGAAGCTCTCCTTCCAAGCTAATTTGAACACTACCAATTTTGTTTGACGCCATTTACGTTCCAATTTTTGAGTGGTCTGTTTTAATGTGCTAGTGTCATCATTATACCAGGGTGCTAATTTTTTGTCTCTGACCATTTTCCTTTTTAGAGGAGCTACATTATCTAAAGTATGGCGGAATGTTGACTCTAAGCATTCAGTTGCCTGATCAAGTTCTGCAGGGGCTGACAGTGACCCAATCAAAGTTGACAACTCTGGGAGATCATTTATAAAGCTCTGTGCAGTAGTTGACGTGAAAGTACGTTTAATACAGTAGTGTGGTGAGGTGCATATATTATTACTCAGACATAGTTTGAATGAGATGAGATAATGATCTGAGATAACTTCAGACTGTGGAAGTATGACTATATTGTCTATGTTTAATCTGAATGTTAGTATTAGATCAAGGGTGTGACCACCATTATGGGTCGGTCCTATGACATTCTGCTTAATCCAGACTGAAACTAAGATGGACACAAACGCTGTTTTTAAAGGGTCTTCTGGGTTATCAAAGTGAATATTAAAATCTCTGACAACTAAAGCTTTGTCTAAGGAAATAACCAGATCTGAGATAAAATCTGCAAATTCAGAAAGAAACTCAGAATATGGCCCCGGGGGCCTGTAAATAATAAGCAATGGAATTAACTGGGTAGACTTATTTTTCGAGGCTACATACATTATATGAGTATGAAGAACTTCAAATGTATTAAATTTATAACCAGGTTTTTGTGTTACACCTAGATAATTGTTATAAATAACCGCAACGCCTCCTCCTCTGCCAGTTAGACGAGGCTGGTGTATATAACTGTATCCAGGAGGACTCGCTTCATTTAATGCTATATATTCATTTGGCTTAATCCATGTTTCTGTTAAACACAGTACATTAAACTCCTGATCAGTAATGAGTTCATTAACCATTAGCGCTTTAGATGCAAGAGATCTAATATTTAATAGCCCCACCTTTAGATCAAAGGTGCTGGCAGCAGCTGTACAGTCAGTATGATCTAATTTTATATTGATTAGGTTACTGGAACAAACTCTCTGAAAATTTCTACCTTTTTGTTGAGCTCGGGGAACAGACACAGTCTCGATGTAGTGGGCCCTGAGTGACGACTCTGTGCAACTAGCAGACAGTCAGTTTAGCCTGTTCGTCTGCTCCCTGGCCTTGGCTCTGGATTGTCAGAAATTAACTAGGCCTGTTCTGAGACTATGACCTATGCTGCAGGAAATGAGAGCAGCACCTTCCCGAGTGGGATGGATACCGTCCCGCCCTAACAGGCCAGCAGTGCCCTCAAAATTAGCCCAATTATCTATAAAGCCCACACTGTTTTCAGAGCACCACCTGGACAGCCAGCAGTTCAGCGACCATAACCTGCTGTAAGCTACATCGCCATGCCGCATTGGGATGGGGCCAGAGCATACTACAGCATCGGACATCACCTTCGCTAATTTAAACACCTCTATAAAGTTACTCTTAGTAACCTCAGACTGACGAAGGCGTATATCATTAGCTCCTGCATGGATAAATATCTTTGAGAACCTGTGCTTGCCTAGGACCCTAAGATTACCTGCTATGTCCGGCACCCTGGCTCCCGGTATACACCTGACTAAAGCTGCTGGTGCCCCTAAAGGCTGAGCTAATTTCACATGCCATATGATAGAGTCCCCTATAACCAGAGCTCTTTCAGGTTTCTCAGCGGGTGCATCACTAAGGAGAGCAAACCTGTTCGGCACGTGACGCGGAGAGGAGTGGTGCTCCCGTGGGCGAGCCTCAGAGGTAGTTTTGGCTCTACGCTTATGCCGCCGAGCCGTCACCCATTCGCCCCACTGTAAGGGCTCTAATGCCGGAGTTGGGGGATTACTAACTCCACCTAGGGCATCCAGACTTTCCCCTACAGAAACTACACTGTTCTCACGCTCACTAACCTGCTCTAAAGCCTGGACACGCGCTTCTAGCACTGTAATCTTCGTCAGAGAGCTAACTAATCTGCACTTATCACAAATAAAGCTAATAAAGCTACTGCTAGTGACGGAGGAAGAATGACTAAACATCCTGCACTCAGCACACTGAACAGGCAGAAGGTGTGCCATGATGAAAAGATTCACGTACCTTAAATGAAGATCTGTTGATATTAAAGCAGATCCGATGTGGATGGCCTCCACTTGTGGTCTTTACACAGGAGGAGAGAAAAAGAAAGCTTCCAGTCTAAAACCGGAAAAAAAAAACGGAAAAAAGAAAGCGAAAGTGAAAAGTACAAAAAGGAAAGTGACAGTACAATAAAAATGAAGAGGATACTGGAAATTTATTTGTAGAAAAAAGTTAAAAAAGGATTAGTAATTAACGCCGGCACTCGCGGGAAAAAAGGACTCGGCGCAAACAACTCAGGAACCAGGAAGTGCGTAAACCAGGAAGTCAAACTTTCTTTCTGATCTCCTCAAACAACTCTCTCCTTTGCTTTCTCTGGTCCATGTTCAATGTGGTGCACATGATGATACCAGAGGATTTAAGTCAAGTGAAGAAGGGAGCTAGGTCATCATTCTGTCATCTTTGATGCCTTACTGGGTATTCAGGCAGTGGTGTACATTGATGTATGCAATGCATTGTCCTGCATTAAGATTATGGCCTTCTTGAATGTTGCTGACTTCTTCCTGTACCACTTCTTGAAGAAAATGTATTCTAGAAACTGGCAGTTGGTTTGGGAATTGATTTACAGTCCAACTTCAACCAGAAAAGATCCAATTAGCTCATTGTGGCAGCGGGGGCATGGTCAAGCGTCGGTCTGTGACCAGAGGGCGGAGTCAGGGAAGGTAAGTGGCAGAATCACTGCACCTGATGTTGATTAACGTGTGTTTGTGTGTCTTCCCCAGTGACCGCGCCCTATTTAAGGAGAGAGCGAGAGCAGAGGAGGAGCTCTCTACCCAACCAGACACCTGATGTGTGTGTGCGTGTCTGTGTGTGTATGAGAGACCACTGGAAAGTGTCAAAATAAACAAAGAGTTATGAAACTCAGTTCTGGCCTGCCGTCTTCTGTGCTCCTCCCACTCCTACAAACTGCCACAGTGGTGCCGAAACCTGGGACGTGGAGCGCAGAAGAAGAACAGCCCCATGGAGTCCTCCCCTTTCACTGATCTGGTCCACGCCCTCGCCACGGCCCAGCAGAGCCAGCACCAGGCGCTAGTTGCCCTCCGGAAGGAGCAAGAGCAACAGTTCGAGGCCCTGGTGTTGGCACAACAGGAAGATCGACAGGCGTTCCGGCACCTCCTTGCGTCAGCAGGGCCCACCACCTCCACCACCACGGGCCCTTCCCCCCTCACCCTAATGAAGGTGGGCCTGCAGGATGACCCCGAGGCCTTCCTCACGCTCTTCGAGCAGGTAGCAGAGACCTCGGGCTGGCCAGTGGAACAGTGCACGGCACGCCTCCTCCCCCTGCTAACGGGTGAGGCGCAGCTGGCTGCACTACAGCTCCCCGCTGACCGCCAGCTGGTCTACGCCGACCTCTGCCAGGCCGTCCTCCAGCATGTGGGGCGCACCCCTGAACAGCAGCGACAGCGCTTCCGTGCTCTGCGCTTGGAGGAAGTCAGCCGGCCATTCGCGTTTGGCCAGCAACTCCGGGACGCCTGCTGGCGGTGGTTGAGGGCCGACAACTGCGACGCCGAGGGAATCATCGATCAGGTGGTACTGGAGCAGTTCATTGCTCGCCTACCAGCAGGAACTGCAGAGTGGGTCCAGTGCCACCGCCCGGCGTCGCTGGATCAGGCCATCGAGCTGGCGGAGGACCATTTGGCGGCTGTCCCGATGGCAGGACAGCAGACAACCTCTTCTTCCCTCTCCTCTCTCTCTCTCTCTCTCTCCCCTCCTGTGTCTCATCCTCGCCCCATTCCCCACCGCGGAGGCGGGGGCCGGCGCCGCTCCAGCCGGCCTGCCGCACCCGCGGTGCCCTCCCATTTCTCCCTTCTGTGTCTGCCTCTCCCCCCCTCAGGTGAGTGAGCCCCAGAGCACCAGTGCAGAGAGGAAGCCCGGGCCGGTTTGCTGGCGCTGCGGGGAGCCGGGCCACCTCCAACAGCAGTGCTTGGCAACGGAGGTGGGCGCGGTGGTTCAGATCCCAGATGCACCAGGAGCCGCCCTCGATTGGGCCGGAGCGTATCGCATACCGGTGAGTGTCCAAGGGGATACATATCAGGCGTTGGTGGACTCTGGCTGTAATCAGACCTCAATCCACCAAAGCCTGATGCAAGACAAGGCATTGGGGGGAGCACAGTTGGTGAAGGTGTTGTGTGTGCATGGGGATGTTCACAACTACCCATTAGTGTCAGTCCACATTCTTTTTCAAGGGGAAAAATTTAGAGTAAAGGCGGCGGTTAATCCCTGCCTTACCCACTTGATAATTTTGGGGACTGATTGGCTGGGATTTTGGGAATTAATGAGTCATTTAGTGAAGAGTGGGTCCTGCCGTAGTTCCACAGGGGGAGGTCCCAGTGTCGCATTGGCGGGAGCAGCTGTCACAGAGCTGTCTACGTCATCTCCACGTCAGAGTGAGGAGCCGCAGGCTCCTCCTCCTTCTATTGGGGAATCCCTTGCGGATTTTCCATTAGAGCAGTCGTGAGACGAGACTCTGCAGCATGTGTTTGACCAAGTGAGAGTAATTGATGGTCAAACACTCCAGCCAAACACCACCCCGTCCTTCCCCTACTTCTCAATTATGAAGGATAGATTATACCAAGTGACGCAGGACACTCAGACTAAAGAACAAATCATGCAGCTTTTGATTCCAAAAAGCCGCCGGGAATTGGTATTCCAGGCGGCTCACTTTAATCCCATGGCTGGACACTTAGGGCAGGATAAGACAATAGCCCGAATAATGGCCCGGCTCTATTGGCCAGGAATTCGCGGCGATGTCCGTAAGTGGTGTACAGCATGCCGCGAATGGCAGTTAGTAAATCCAGCGGCCATTCCAAAAGCGCCTTTGCGCCCTCTCCCATTAATCGAGACCCCGTTCGAAAGGATTGGGATGGATCTTGTCAGGCCATTAGATTGGTCAACATGAGGGTATCACTTTATATTAGTTCTGGTGGACTATGCAACACGATACCCGGAAGCAGTGCCTCTTCGCAATATCTCAGCACGCAGTATTGCGGAAGCGCTCTTCCGCGTCATCTCCCGAGTTGGAATCCCCAAAGAGATTCTGACTGATCAAGGCACCTCATTTATGTCACGAACACTGAACGAACTGTATGGGTTATTAGGAATTAAGCCAATCCGCACCAGCATTTATCACCCACAAACGGACGGTTTAGTCGAACGATTCAGTCGCACCCTCAGAAATATAATTAAGAAATTTGTAAGCGAGGACGCAAGCAATTGGGATAAATGGCTCGAACCCTTGTTATCTGCAGTGCGAGAGGTCCCACAAGCCTCCACAGGGTTCTTCCCATTCGAATTGTTATATGGGCGTAAGCCACGTGGCATTTTAGACGTGCTGTGAGAAAATTGGGAGGAGGGACCCTCACCAAGTAAAAATGAGATTCAATACGTTATTGACCTGCATGCAAAACTCCACACACTCACCCACCTAACCCAGGAGAATTTGTGGCAGGCTCAAGAACGGCAAACCGGCCTGTACGACAAGGGTACGCGCCTTAGGGAGTTCGCACTGGGAGAAAAAGTACTTGTACTGTTGCCCACGTCGAGCTCCAAATTAATCACCAAGTGGCAAAGACCCTTTTGAGGTCACACGGCAAGTCGGGGACGTCGACTATGAGGTGAGACGAACGGACAGGGGTGGGGCGCTACAGATTTACCACCTGAATCTACTCAAACTCTGGAACAAGGAGGTCCCCGTGGCGTTGGTGTCGGTGGTTCTGGAGAAGGCTTAGCTGGGGCCAGAGGTTCCAAAGGGAACATTGGCATCACGTACCTCTCCGGTCCCCTGTGGAGACCACCTCTCCCCGACCCAACTCGCGGAGGTTGCCCAGTTGCAGACCGAATTTTCGGACGTGTTCTCGCCCCTGCCCCGCCGCACCGACCTCATAGAGCACCACATTGAGATGCCTCCGGGGGTGGTAGTGCGCAGCCGCCCTTACCGGCTACCCGAACACAAGAAAAAAGTGGTTCGGGAAGAACTCGAGGCCATGCTCGAAATGTGCATTGTTGAGGAGCCCCACAGTGACTGGAGCAGCCTGGTGGTCTTGGTACCCAAGGCTGACGGGTCGGTCCGGTTCTGTGTAGACTATAGAAAAGTCAACGTGGTGTCTAAATTCGACGCATACCCAATGCCTCGTATTGATGACTGGCTCGATCGACTAGGCATGGCTTGCTTTTACTCGACACTGGATTTGACAAAGGGTTATTGGCAGATCCCCTTGACTCCATTATCCCAAGAAAAAATGGCCTTTTCCACACCGTTTGGGTTACACCAGTTTGTCACACTTCCTTTTGGGCTGTTTGGGGCGCCCGCTATGTTCCAGCGGCTGATGGATAGGGTCCTCCACCCCCAAGCCACCTACGCGGCCGCATACTTAGATGATATCATTATCTATAGTAATGACTGGCCGCGGCACCTACAACATCTGAGGGCCGTCCTTAGGTCGCTGAGGCGAGTGGGTCTCACAGCCAACCCGAAGAAGTGTGCGATTGAGTGGGTGGAAGTACGGTATCTGGGCTTCCACTTGGGCAATGGGCAGGTGCGTCCCCAAATTAACAAGACAGCAGCAATTGCGGCCTGCCCGAGGCCCAAGACCAAAAAGGGGGCGAGACAGTTCCTGGGGATGGCTGGCTACTATCGTAGGTTTATACCTAATTATTCGGACATCACCAGCCCGCTGACTGATCTGACTAAAAAGGGAGCACCAGATCCAGTCCAGTGGACGGAGCAATGCCAGCGAGCTTTTTCTGAGGTGAAGGCTGCACTGTGTGTGGGGCCACTGTTACACTCCCCTGACTTTTCTCTCCCCTTTATGTTGCAGACGGATGCGTCGGACAGAGGGCCGGGGGCTGTTTTGTCCCAGGAGGTGGAGGAGGAGGACCGCCCAGTGCTGTACATCAGTAGGAAGCTGTCGATGCGTGAGGGGTGCTACAGCACCATTGAAAAAGAGTGCCTGGTGATCAAGTGGGTGGTCCTCGCCCTCCGTTACTACCTGCTGGGACGACCTTTCACCCTCTGTTCGGACCACACGCCCCTCCAGTGGCTCCACCGCATGAAGGATGCCAACGCGCGGATCACCCGTTGGTATCTGGCACTCCATCCCTTTAACTTCAAGGTGATCCACAGGCCAGGGCCGCAGATGGTCGTGGCGGACTTCCTCTCCCGTCAAGGGGGGGGAAGTCAGCTGCAGGCCAGACGGCCGCCTGGCCTGAGTCAGGCGGTGGGGGTATGTGGCAGCGGGGATGTGGTCAAGCGTCGGTCTGTGACCAGAGGGCGGAGTCAGGGAAGGTAAGTGGCAGAATCACTGCACCTGATGTTGATTAACATGTGTTTGTGTGTCTTCCCCAGTGACCACGCCCTATTTAAGGAGAGAGCGAGAGCAGAGGAGGAGCTCTCTCTCCAACCAAACACCTGATGTGTGTGTGCGTGTCTGTGTGTGTATGAGAGACCATTAGAAAATGTCAAAATAAACAAAGAGTTATGAAACTCAGTTCTGGCCTGCCGTCTTCTGTGCTCCTCCCACTCCTACAAACTGCCACACTCATCATTAACGATACCAGTCCACAGCAATACCCCTCCTCTACCTTGCTGGTGCCTCACTCAAACTGATACTCCACCCAACCATTAGTGAAACACCTACAGGCCTACCCATCGGGTCCATCAAGAGTCACTCTCATTTCATCTATCCATAAAATCTTTGAAAAATCAGTATTCAGGTATTTCTTGGCCCAGTCAAGATCCTTCAACTTGTGAGTCTTATTCAGTGGTGGTTGTGTTTCAGCCTTCCTTACCTTAGTCATGTCTCTAAGCACTTGACACCTTGTACTTCTAGACACTACTGGAAAGTTGCAGTTCTGAAATATAGTGGCACTGGAAGATAATGAGTTCCTGGCAACCTCACATTTTATTCTTCTGCCCCTCGGACCTGCTTGATCCATCCTGGTGCCCTGTGTCTGGTCGGAGTTTTATCGCCCCACTCCTGTGAAGGACGGCCCCATGAGGACAGTTGAGGGTTATACCTGTTAAAACTGTTAATATTATAGTCAGGCTGTCTGTTGTTGCCCAAATGAGGATGGGTTCCCTTTTGAGTCTGGTTCCTCTCGAGGTTTCTTCCTCATGTCGTCTGAGGGAGTTTTTCCTTGCCACCGTCGCCACAGGCTTGCTCATTGGGGATAGATTAGGGATAAAATTAGCTCATGTTTTAAGTCGTTCAAATTCTGTAAAGCTGCTTTGCGACAATGTTTATTGTTAAAAGCGCTGTACAAATAAACTTGATTTGATTTGATTTTGATTCTTCTGAAGACTTTTGCAGTCAACTTCATTCTCAACATGTTTTTTTTGTGAACCTGTTGAGTATTCATAACAAAGGGTTTGATTGTCCAGTTGTCACGCCTCAATAGTTTTGCAATTTGCAGTGTGCTGCATCCTTCTGATAAGCATTATACAAGTTTTGACATTACAGTCTCAGTTAAATCTCTTTTTTGGCCAATTTTCCTGTGGCAGAGAAGCTGCCTAATAATTATGCACACCTTATATAGGGTGTAAATCACTTTAAGCCACACTCTCCCTCATTAAACAATTAAACTTTAACCTGAAAATAATTATACCCTGTTATTATCATATCCATACATCCATACATCTGATGCCATGACATCAGTAATGCTGACCAGATGATTATTGTTCACAAAAGGCATTTTTAGGAATCTGTCATTCAGAAATATGAGCATTATTAATACACAACTTGTACTACACTTTAGCATAGTAGTGCACCGTGAAAACTGTATCAACTAGCTGGATCAGATAGCAGGGGAGGAGACCTGGTAGGCCCAAACATGTAGTGAGGGTATGCTGGGAACGTCTGGCAGAGGCTCTCGTCCATTGGATCTTCAGCTGCCACCTCCGGCAGAGCTTCAACTGCCTACCAGGGGAGGATGGGGACATTGAGTTTGAGTGGACCATGTTCCATACCTCCACTGCTGAGATGGCTGTGCAGAGCTGTGGCTGCAAGGTTGTTGGTGCCTGTCATGGCAGTAATCCCAAAACCCGGTGGTAGATGCCTGCAGTGAGGGGAGCCGTCAAGCTGAAGGAGTCCTATCAGGCTTGGTTAGCCTGTGGGTTTCCAGAGGCACCTGACAGATACCGTCAGACCAAGCAGAACGCAGCTCTGGCGGTCGCTGAAGCAAAAACTCGGGTGTGGGAAGAGTTCAGTGAGACCATGGAAAGCAACTTTCAGTCAGTCTTGAAGGGATTCTGGCAAACCATCCGGTGGCTCAGGAAGGGGAAGCAGTGCTCTGTCCTGACTGTTTACAGTGGGGATGGAGTGCTGTTGACCTCAACTGGGGACATCATCCGGTGGTGGAAAGAATACTTCGAAGATCTCCTCAATCCCACCTTCATGTCATCCGAGGAGGACACAGAGTCTGAGGGTGCTTGGGAGGACTCACCCATCATAGGGGCTGAGGTTGCCGAGGTGGTTAAAAAGCTCCTTGGTGGCCGGGCTCTGGGGATGGATGAGATTCATCCTGAGTTCCTGAAGGTGCTGGATGTTGTTGGGCTGTCTTAGCTGACACACCTCTTCAACACTGCACGGAGGTTGGGGACAGTGCATCTGGATTGGCAGACTGGGGTGGTGGTCCCCCTTTTTAAAAAGGGGGACCAAAAAGTGTGTTCCAATTATAGGGGATCACACTTCTCAGCTTCCCCAGGAAAGTCTATACTGGGGTGCTGGAGAGGAGAGTCCAGGTGATAGTTGAACCTCAGATTCAGGAAGAACAATACGGTTTTCATCCTGGTTGTGGAACACTGGACCAGCTCTTTACCCTTGCAAGGGTACTGGAGGGTGCATGGGAGTTTGCCCAACTGATCTATATGTGTTTTGTGGACCTGGAGAAGGCTTACAACTGTGTCCATCAGGGTGCCCTGTGGGGGGTGCTTCGGGAGTATGGGGTTCAGGGCCCACTGCTGTGGGTCATTCGGACCCTGTATGACCAGAGCAGGAGTTTGGTTCGCATTGCCGGCAGTAAGTCAGACTTGTTTCCAGTGCATGTGGGACTCCGCCAGGGCTGCCCTTTGTCACCAGTTCTGTCATAACTTTTATGGACAGAATTTCTAGGTGCAGCCAAGGGGCGGAGGGTGTCTGGTTTGGTGGCATCAGGATCGCGTCTCTGCTTTTTGTGGATGATGTAGTTCTGTTGGCTTCATCAATCTGTGACCTACAGCATGCGCTGAGATGGTTTGCAGCCAAGTGTGAAGCGGATGGGATGAGGATCAGCACCACAAAGTCCATGGCCATGGTGCTCAGCCGGAAACGGGTGGAGTGCCTACTTCGAGTCAGGGGCGAGTTGGTACCTCAAGTGGAGGAGTTTAAAGGAACAGTCCACCGTACTTCCATAATGAAATATGCTCTTATCTGAATTGAGACGAGCTGCTCCGTACCTCTCCGAGCTTTGCGCGACCTCCCAGTCAGTCAGATGTAGTCAGACGTGCTGTCACTCCTGTGAGCAATGTAGCTAGGCTCAGCATGGCCAATGGTATTTTTTGGGGCTGTAGTTAGATGCGACCAAACTCTTCCGCATTTTTCCTGTTTACATAGGTTTATATGACCAGTGATATGAAACAAGTTCAGTTACACAAATTGAAACGTAGCGATTTTCTATGCTATGGAAAGTCCGCACTATAATGACAGGCGTACTAACACCTTCTGCGCGCTTCGACAGCGCATTGATATCTGAGCTCCGTATCAATGCGCTGCCGAAGCGCGCAGAAGGTGTTAGTACGCCTGTCATTATAGTGCGGACTTTCCATAGCATAGAAAATCGCTACATTTCAATTTGTGTAACTGAACTTGTTTCATATCACTGGTCATATAAACCTATGTAAACAGGAAAAATGCGGAAGAGTTTGGTCGCATCTAACTACAGCCCGAAAAAATACCATTGGCCATACTGAGCCTAGCTTTATTGCTAACAGGAGTGACAGCACGTCTGACTGCGTCTGACTGACTAGGAGGTCGCGCAAAGCTCGGAGAGGTACGGAGCAGCTCGTCTCAATTCAGATAAGAGCATATTTCATTATGGAAGTACGGTGGACTGTTCCTTTAAGTATCTCAGGGTCTTGTTCACGAGTGAGGGTAGAGGGGAGCAGGAGTTGGACAGACAGATTGGGGCAGCATCAGCAGTGATGCGGATGCTAAACTTGTCTGTTGTGGTGAAGAGAGAGCTGAGCCAAAAGGCAAAGCTCTCAATTTACTGGTCCATCTACATTCCCACCCTCACCTATGGTCACAAGCTGTGGGTAGTGACCAAAAGAATGAGATTGTGGATACAAGCGGTCAAACTGAGTTTTCTCCACAGGGTGGCTGGGCTCTCCCTTAAAGACAGGGTGAGAAGCTTGGTCATTTTGGAGAGACTCAGAGTAGAACCGCTGCTCCTCCACATCGAAAGGAGTCAGTTGAGGTGATTCAGGCACCTTGTTAGGATGCCCCCTGGATGCCTCCCAGGGGAGGTTCTCTGGGCATGCCCCACCAGGAGGAGACCCCGGGTCAGAGCCAGGATTCATTACAGCTCTCAGCTGACCTGGGAACACCTTGGTATTTCCCCAGAAGAGTTGGTGGAAATGCCTGGGGAGAGGGAAGTCTGGGCTGCTCTGCTTAGGCTGCTACCCCCGAGACCCGGACCTGGATTAGCGGCAGAAAATGGATGGGTGGATGGACAGATAACATGATTATAAATCACTTGCTTCTGTAAATGTGTTCTATATAGTCACAAAGTATAATTGTGTAACCAGAAAATTCATTGTAGTTTTGAAGTCTATTTTGATAAAGTTATCAACTGTTTCTTGATGAAGACTTGAGTGAAAGACTGTTCATAACAAATGCAGTCCTAAAGTTATCATGGCATGTGTAGTCCTAAACCACTGTAGCAAAACTGTAAGTGTCCTGAGCCATCTTCTAAGTGTATCTTTTGATTGTCCATATGAGGCCATCTTCCACAGGACCAATGTGATGAGAATCTCAGGTAGGCCAGTAGGGCATCAGGATGGATCAGGCAGTTCCAAAGAGCAGGAGAGACCAGCATCACTGGTATCTCAGGATTGATGTGTAACTTGACAGACCTAATGTTACCTAATGGTTAAGAACAGTGTACATTTTGTGCTGAGCGCAACCAGGGACTCCAGCAAGACTAACTATGCCAGCATAACTAAAAGTGAGGGCCAGAAGGTAACACGGACATGAGGGAGCCCTGGGACATAAAGCAGCCAGCCACTCCACCATCAACAAACCTGACTGAACATGTGAGAGTGGGGGTTGGGGTGGGGGGCAGCATATATACATCCCAGTTTACCAAAACACCCTATGCCTAAGCACCCTCTAGATCTACTCCTTTACCTAATAAAAAGCTAAGAACAAAAGGCTTGACTCAACAAATGTGTTTTCAGCCTAGACTTAAACATTGAGACTGTGTTCGAGTCCTGAGCGTTACTTGGAAGGCTGTTCCATAACTGTGGGGCTTTGTAAGAAAAGGCTCTGCCCCCTGATGTCATCTTCACTATTTGAGGTACCAACAGATAGCCTGCACCTTTTGATATAGGTAAGTGTGGTGGGTCATAAAGGACCAGAAGTTCACTCAGGTACTGTGGCACAAGAACATTCAGTGCTTTACAGGTCACTAGTAGTATTTTATAATCAATGCAAAATTTGATTGGAAGCCAATTAGTGTGGATAAGGTAGGGGTGATGTGGTCATATCTTCATAATTCTAGTAAGGACTCTTGCTGTTGCATTTTGGACTAACATTTTGTGTATGCACCGAACATCCAGACAGTAAGGCTTTACAATAATCCAACCTAGAGGTAACAAAAGCATGAACTACTTTTTCTGCATTGTGTAGACATTATACTTCTTATCTTAACAATATTTCTGAGATGAAAGAAGGCTATCCTCTTAATATTATCTACAAGAGTTTCAAATGAACGACTGGAGTCAGTGATCACACTACTTTTTGTGTTATGTTGAGAACAGACAAAAAAAAATCCTGCATGCGCGCACACACACACACACACACACACACACACACACACACACACACACACACGAGTCCTGAATCTATATACATACCAGGGTTTGCACCAAAATCTAATCAATTGTTCCATGGCCCATGGCTCACTTTTCCTCAAAATTTTATCAAAATCTGTTCACTACTTTTTGAGTTACACTTGGAAAATGTAACAAAGAAGCAAGCAAACAAACAAACAAACAAAGGTGAAAACATAATCTCCTCCAACAAAGTTGGTGGAGGTAATAACTGTGATAGAAATCTAGGATATATTATTTTCTGGTTGTGACTTGGTTCATGTACAGATGTGATCAAGATCACCTTTTAGTTCATTTACGCTCAATATATTATGAGAGAAGTCACATCAGGTTTAATATGTTATCATTATGCCTTTGGGCGGCACGGTGGTGTAGTGGTTAGCGCTGTCGCCTCACAGCAAGAAGGTCCTGGGTTCGAGCCCCGGGGCCGGCGAGGGCCTTTCTGTGTGGAGTTTGCATGTTCTCCCCGTGTCCGCGTGGGTTTCCTCCGGGTGCTCCGGTTTCCCCCACAGTCCAAAGACATGCAGGTTAGGTTAACTGGTGACTCTAAATTGACCGTAGGTGTGAGTGTGAATGGTTGTCTGTGTCTATGTGTCAGCCCTGTGATGACCTGGCGACTTGTCCAGGGTGTACCCCGCCTTTCGCCCGTAGTCAGCTGGGATAGGCTCCAGCTTGCCTGCGACCCTGTAGAAGGATAAAGCGGCTAGAGATAATGAGATGAGATGAAAACCAAAGTTCAGACAATGCATCAAACCTTCGTGTTATGAGTATTTATTCGGTGATTATGAGCAGTATGTTGTTAAGATGCTTTAAGCAAGAAGTTTTCCAATTCATTACAACAACAAAACATGGAATCATACTATAATTTGTTTGGCCAATACAATTATGTTTGATAATATTTCACTTCAAGCATTTTTTTCTTTTAGAATTGAGCAAGGAGTGCGCTCTACAGGTCCAAAATCGTATTACAACAGTATTTAAGGTGGAACGGAAACAGAAAAGTTAAGAAGTTAAGAAATAGTAAAGTAAAGAAAGAGCAAATAAGAACTTAACTTCAACCTTATTTTCTGGAATGAGGTATGAAGGGATCAGCAAAAAAAAAAAAATTCAGCATGAAATTTTGGAAATTTCTGCCAGACTCACACATTTTGTGATGGATGATGTTTCAATCAGGTTTTATTTTTCTTTCAGAATCATGGGAAATTTTGTGAACTCTAGATTTCTTAAAATAGCCAATTAACAGACCATTTTTACACTGGATCTTTATCTAAAACCTGGGGAAATGGATTTGTTTAAAATCCACTGCAGTCATTTCTGCTGAAAAGGTGTCTCTATATATGTAGACTAATGTAAATCAGCAGTATTATTTATATTAAACAGTACAATAAAACTGTAAAACTAGCACAGAATGTATCGTGTGTTAATTTTTAACAGTAAAAAGCAATAAAACCTCATAAGAAAGACAAATCATATCCATGATCTGTCCATGAATTCTGATATACTTGAGAACAGAGCAAAAGAAAATAATCTCTTAAAATGTAGTCAATGCTTCAGTGGTGTTTTGCAGTCCTCAAATGTTGGCAGGCACAGTGGCTTTCAGAGTAGCATTATTTACCTGGCAGAAAAAAGAAACATCTCTTTACTTTCCTGTTTGGCAAAAGAACTGAAATGCAAATTCATTTGTGACATAAATATAAAGTGTCATAATTTAGTTGTGCACTTTTTTAAAAAAATAGTGACTGATTTGATTTTATTCAGGTTTTATTTTGAGTATCATGTTCTTATAACAGATGAGTGTCAGCCACCAATTGTGCAAGTTCTCCCACTTAAAAAGATGAGAGAGGCCTGTAATTTTCATCATAGGTACACTTCAACTATGAGAGACAGAATGAGGGGGGAAAGAATCCAGGAAATCACATGGTAGGATTTTTAATGAATTAATTGGTAAATTCCTCGGTAAAATAAGTATTTGGTCACCTACAAACAAGCAAGATTTCTGGCTCTCACAGATCTGTAACAACTTCTTTAAGAGGCTCCTCTGTCCTCCACTCGTTACCTGTATTAATGGCACCTGTTTGAACTCGTTATCAGTATAAAAGACACCTGTCCACAACCTCAGTCACACTCCAAACTTCACTATGGCCAAGACCAAAGAGCTGTCAAAGGACACCAGGAACAAAATTGTAGACCTGCACCAGGCTGGGAAGACTGAATCTGCAATAGGTAAGCAGCTTGGTGTGAAGAAATCAACTGTGGGAGCAATTATTAGAAAATGGAAGACATACAAGACCACTGATAATCTCCCTCAATCTGGGGCTCCACGCAAGATCTCACCCCGTGGGGTCAAAATGATCACAAGAATGGTGAGCAAAAATCCCAGAACCACACGGGGGGACCTAGTGAATGACCTGCAGAGAGCTGGGACCAAAGTAACAAAGGCTACCATCAGTAACACACTACGCCGCCAGGGACTCAAATCCTGCAGTGCCAGACGTGTCCCCCTGCTTAAGCCAGTACATGTCCAGGCCTGTCTGAAGTTTGCTAGAGAGCATTTGGATGATCCAGAAGAGGATTGGGAGAATGTCATATGGTCCGATGAAACCAAAATAGAACTTTTTGGTAAAAACTCAACTTGTCGTGTTTGGAGGAGAAAGAACGCTGAGTTGCATCCAAAGAACACCATACCTACTGTGAAGTATGGGGGTGGAAACATCATGCTTTAGGGCTGTTTTTCTGCAAAGGGACCAGGACGACTGATCCGTGTAAAGGAAAGAATGAATGGGGCCATGTATTGTGAGGTTTTGAGTGAAAACCTCCTTCCATCAGCAAGGGCATTGAAGATGAAATGTGGCTGGGTCTTTCAGCATGACAATGATCCCAAACACACTGCCCGGGCAATGAAGGAGCGGCTTCGTAAGAAGCATTTCAAGGTCCTGGAGTGGCCTAGCCAGTCTCCAGATCTCAACCCCACAGAAAATCTTTGGAGGGAGTTGAAAGTCCGTGTTGCCCAGCGACAGCCCCAAAACATCACTGCTCTAGAGGAGATCTGCATGGAGGAATGGGCCAAAATACCAGCAACAGTGTGTGAAAACCTTGTGGAGACTTACAGAAAATGTTTGACCTCTGTCATTGCCAACAAAGGGTATATAACAAAGTATTGAGATGAACTTTTATTATTGACCAAATACTTATTTTCCACCATAATTTGCAAATAAATTCTTTAAAAATCAGACAATGTGATTTTCTGGATTTTTTTTTTCTCATTTTGTCTCTCATAGTTGAGGTATACCTACGGTATGATGAAAATTACAGGCCTCTCTCATCTTTTTAAGGGGGAGAACTTGCACAATTGGTGACTGACTAAATATTTTTTTGCCCCACTGTACAAAAGACCAACAGTGCATATACAGTATGTGGAATAAATACAGTAAGAAACTAGTCTAAGACTACATTCACACAGCAGGCAAAAGTGGTCCATATCCCATATCTTTTCTTCAAATGCAATACAGATTTGTTACTTGTATGGCTGTGTGAACAGCAAAAAACACATGGAATTATTATTATTATTATTATTATTATTATTATTATTATTAACACAAATTTTTTTCAATGATTATTATCTCAAAATGACTTACTTCAATAACCGCAAACTTGTTAATGAAGACCGCACTCAAGTAAATTGAATTCACTTTCTCCGGTGGTATACGGTGTTGGAACGTGTAGAGACCCAGGCCATTCACTACCACCTGAACAAATAAAATATAATCTTCATTAATCCATTTGCTTAAAGTCTTGACCCGCTCATTTCATTTTCCATAAGATCACACCTCATAGCCTTCGGATTTAATAACGATGAACATATCAAAGGCTCCTCCTTTGACAAGTGGGTTACTTTGAATATATTCTTCCTTTTGCCACACCCCATTCTCACAGGTGTTCAGAACGAGTTTGTTCGGGCAGCTGCTGATGTGTAGAGCAATGTCATAACCAAACCTCGGTCCAGTCTGCAAATTTAGTGAAATGCTGCAAGAAAGTATTGTAACATTTTAGTGACTGCACCAGATTGTACTGAAAACATTTTGAAGTAATTCATTACATATTGGTTTTGGTTGTTCAAACTGTCATGCAATGAAAATACAGTTAGCATACTTATCACCATCTGAAGGAAAAACCCCTTGGAAGAACAAAGCCACACCAGGTCTCAAGGCTGCTGGGATTTTGCCAGAATAGACTTTTTGCTGTTGTGGTCATAAGCATTGTTGTTTTATTCCATGATAAACCTCCATTATTGTAACTGTATTATCATTAACATGCTAATGTTACATTAATTCAGTCTTTTTTTTAATTACATGAAACTTTATTTATAAGTTACTCACAGGGCTGCAGACTGGATGTGGCACATCAGACTGAATGTTAGAATACTTTGTGCGTGAGACACCAGGATTTAGTTCCTTAGCAAAGGTAGATGCGTTCCAGTTCTGGAGAGAGCAGGCATGTTAAAAATGTTTATGATACTGAAGCTTATGAAAGGTTCTGAAAAGAAAAACACACACATAACTGAAGGGCTCGAGTATACAGTATCACTTACTGGAACAGTACCAAAGATGTTTAGGGTGAAGTCTCCATAAGTGCCAACTCTAGTCACGTTTTTCAGTGGCATGCGGTGTTTGAACAGGTAATACTTCTTCCCATTTATATATGCCTGGAAAAATACAGATACGTCATTCTTATAAACATATTTACATTATTATTATTTACATTGTGTGAGTCCACTTACTATTTTAACCTTCATACCTCATAGCCTTCTGGTTTGATCACAAAAAAAACATCAAAGGATGATCCTTTAGAAAGGGGACACTCTGGTACGCGCTCTACGCTATCCCAGCTGTCATTCTTGTAGGTGTTATAGGCCAAATAGTTCTCAGCAATGTGAAAGAACATGTGAAAAACGACATTGCGACCTTCCTTTGTTGGAGCTATAAGATTTAGTTCAAACCTGTGTACAGAATGAAAACTTCATATTAAACTCAAATTCATACAAAATGCATAACATTCTGGCAAAATTCTGAGAAAAGCCAGATGTGATCTTATACTTTTATTAGATCAGTGTTTCCATTACTGAAAATTGTATGTTGTGTGGTCAATTACATGAATACATACAATTTTCCTGTAGACAAAACAACCCCTTGGAAGTACACAGCCATTCCAGTGTTCAACTCTATAGGAATTGGGCCTTTGTAATGCATTCCCTGTAGTGGATAGTATAAGCATGTAGTATACATCAAATTGTCATCCAAGTTTTTTTTTTTTTTAATATCTCAACCAAACAATACCAAATTAACTGAGGCAACATAATTTCTATAAATTCTGCTTTCCAGATTCAATAAAGTGCAGTCAACAATTCAATTTCAAAGTTTCATAGATTTTGTTTGTTAAAATCTAAAATTCACTTGTAAAACTCAGTCCTCCTTGAACAGTGTTTATAATGAATTTGGGATTGATTTTGAACTGTTGCCACTTACAGGATTCTCGACAATATTTGTAACCTCTGATTTGATAGTAGAGGCAGACCATCGTGACATGCCCTTTCTGGTCATTAATTTAGTCCTTAGATTATTCCAGAGGGAAGGCATGGAGAGGTCCTGTGAGAAATAAAATTATGTGCTACATAAATAAATGAAGATATATGTTTCCATATTACTGACAAGCATAACTATTAATCATTTGATTGATTCTTATATCTAAAATTAATTAATTAATTAAAATATGAGATTCTATAAATTTACCAAAGGCTACATTTTTGATCAAATTCTCCATGTCGCTATAAACCCATATGAATGCATGAACAGGAATAATTAGAAATCTGATAAATTCTTAACTGACCCATGGATCCACTGTGAAATCAAGCTTTCTGCTCAAGATGAAGGGGACAATGTCGCTGGCTTCACTCATGCCCACATCACTAACAGCTCTGTATCGGACCCAGTATTTGTCTGCTGGCTTTAGTCCAGTCAGTGTGAAGCTGGGTTGTGCATCTGAAGTTTTGGTGATGATCCATGGCTCACAATCAGCTGAATCAGTTGGTGGTGTCATCCTGTATTCAACTCTAAAATGAACTGTCTCTCCGGTTGGAGATTTTGAAAGCTTCAGGATCACTTTCCCACCACTGGTCTCCACTACGGGTAGAGAAGGTTTGGATACAGGCTGGAACTTAGGGTTTTTCAGAAGGCCATACTGATAAAGTCGGATGGAGGTTCCTGGATTGCTGGAGTCAGGGATGGAGGCAATTATGAACTTCTTTCTCATCTCATTTTTATTGACATCTGAAAAACTTGTAAAGAGAGAAAGATTCTGCCTTGCTCTTTCAGAAATGTCAGGAGAAGCGAACCAAGGCTGAAATGCTTGGAGGGAGAAAGTGTCTGCATCTTTTGACCCCAAATTCACAAACCCTTCGGAATCCACAAAGTCTTGTAAAGCTGATAGGTAGGAGTCTTCATTCTTTAGAGATGTAAATGTCAAGCAAACCACCGCATCAACATCAGGATCAAAGAGCATGGAAGTCAATGATCCTGCTGATGTCACAACTCTCATATTCTTCAGCCCACTGGTATAAGAATTCAAAATATGTAATTCAGTCATAATGTTGTCCAGCCATTTGTTCATGTTGCTAGCTGTGAAGGGTGATGAGTAATGCTTGTTTAGGATGTCTCCCAGTGCCTTGTTCTCCAGTTCCCCACTCCGAATGTCTGGTAAAATGCTGACCAGTGCCTTCTGGAATGATATCTTATAAAAATTGAGCAATTCCTGAAACTGTAGCATCCTGTCTTTTATGTCAGGGAACTCATATGTTATTGGGGTTTTCATCAAATCATTGCATCTTCTCTCCACTTCATTGAGTTCCTCCAATAAATTTTCGGTTTTAGACACCAGGCTCATGCTGATTTCTCTCACCAACTGAGCAGCCTTATTATCCAAAAGTGTGAGAGGATATAGCCATACAGTCACTGGTACACCTTTGCTGCCTCTTTCTCTCAGCAGCCTGGGCAACCTCTGGCATGCCCTCAGAGCCTCGCTGTATGTGGTGGGGTTTTCCTCAAGCTCATAGTCACCATAAAAGGTGACGTTCAAATTCTCACTTAGTTTATTTTCCTCGTCATTCATCTGTAGGGACGCTTGCCCCTCTATCGAAATGGTTGGGATCTTCTTGACCACTGCATGAAGGTTTCCTTCAATAGCCTGTTTGCTCTCATTTTCTGATCTTATATAATCAAACACCATGAAAGCAGACGCTCCATACAATACAGCTGTAACTACATGAGTGGCTGTTTTCTGTTCAAATACTTGTGGATAGGCGATATTGCCAAGCTCCTTCATAGTGAGTTGTTCAAATTTTGTTGTCTGGCTGTACTGCATAGTAACTCTGCTCTGATGTATTGAGGATTTGGTATCAGTCATATACCTGGCTGATCCTCCAACCTCCACCAAACCACCGAAGAAACTAGCTTTAAGGGAAGCGCTCACATCTAGGAGGTTGGCCTTTTCACTGAGACTATCAGAGGCAGCAAGCCTGACATATGTTTTAGTCTGGTCATGCACATCAAGATCATTACGCAAAGCTTCCTTGTCCCATAAAGTAACACCTGAAACAAGAGAGTGATGAGAAATGATAAAAATTTTTTTGATAAGTAATAAGTCATTTTGTGATACAACTATATGCATAAATGTGATATCGCAGTGTAACATCATCTGAAACTTGACATAAGTCACATTGGATTCTGATCTTGTATTGTGCAGTGTAAAGTCCTAGTGACAGTTTAGTTAAATATTGAATATGACTCCCTCACAATAACCACTGGAGTAATTTTGTTTTACAGTTGTTTAATAATGTGCTAGTTTTAGCAGTGATGATTTTCCATCCAGATTTGATGGAGTCCAATGCATCTATTATCTGTAGCCGCTTATCCTGTTCTACAGGGTCGCAGGCAAGCTGGAGCCAGCTGACTATGGGCGAGAGGTGGAGTACACCCTGGACAAGTCGGCAGATTATCGCAGGGCTGACACAGAGAGACAAACAACCATTCACACTTGCATTCACACCTACGGTCAATTTAGAGCCACCAGTTAGCCTAACCTGCATGCCTTTGGACTGTGGGGGAAACCGGTGTACCCGGAGGAAACCCACGCAGACACGGGGAGAACATGCAAACTCCACACAGAAAGGCCCTCACTGGCCGCTGCGCTCGAACCCAGGACCATCTTGCTGTGAGGCGACAGTGCTAACCACTACACCACCGTGCCACCCGATTTGATGGAGTCTTGAGTCATATTTGAGTTGGACTAGGTTTACATGGGCAAGTGGGGTAATTACTGGTGTCAAATCCATCACGTGAAAACTTTTCCATACTGTTATTAACTAGGTCATGTGACCTACTATTGATCAGCACAACTGATGTAATCATGCATACTACATCAAGTGCTTATCATAAAGGCCAAAGCAATCAATTTGTATTAATATGAAGTGTATGTCATGTGCATTGAATTTTAACGTGACAACCACTGGCGGCTTGTTAATGGGGCGATTTGGGTGACGCACTCCCAAACAGGGAGGGAGATTTTTTTTTTATCTACTCCTACTACCAACAGTAATGTCATTGTCCAATCAGGCTAAGGTCGCGCCTGGTGTAGCCACGCCCTTTTGGGGCGATTTCTGTCAGGTTCAGATTTGCCCCAAAATCTCCCATTGACACTAATGGTACGTACGTTTTTTTTCGAAAATCATGCTCCCAATGCATTTTCTATTAGGTTTTATGTGCGCGCACAAGCAGCGTGCTTACGTCATACGCCTGTTGCGCCGCGCAAGTGTTGCCAGATTGGTTTTAAGTGCATTTTGGCGGGTTTTGAACATAATTTTGGGCTGGAAAACGCAACTTGCGCGGGAAATGTGTGGACATTCTATGAAGATGGCGGCGAGTGTTGAGTGCAACAATACGATAGCGTCTCTGAAAGAAGTTCCCTTTAGTCGTCGTACCAATGAGGAGAAAACGGCAATCAAACAGCTAGGACCTCCTAGACCGAATTTAAACATCAAGCAAGTGTCTACGAAGGGGGAGAAAACCTACTCAAGAGGTTTTAACAAGAACTGGTACCACCGGAAAACTTGGCTAGCTGGCTGTGATGTAGTCAATGCTCTTTTTTGCTACCCTTGCGTTCTCTTCCACCCTGGAAGTAGCACAGCAGACGGTACAGTGATATCTGATATTTGAATTTACTAGGCAAAAGTTGTTTGTGTGTGTGTGTATGTGTGTTACCAATGGCAGTTTAACATTGCCATGTTTTTGTTTTACCAATGGCAGTTTAACATTGCCATGCTTGGAATATTTCAGTAGCCTCAAGTTCTCTCTGACTTGGTGTAAATTAAGCATATTTTCAGTTTTTATATATTGTACAGTATATGTGTTCATTGGAGCCAGCAGCACCTTACCTTTTTTCCAACTTGTTAAGCCAAGTTGCACTGACTACAAAACCTTGTGTAACCTTATGTGTATATAGCTAAATAACTAAAGCCTTTTGTGTTCATTGACATGCTTGTAATACTTTAAATTTCCTTTTAAGGCATGGCTTTCTGGAGGAATTCTTGGGAAAAAAACTGCAGAATTTATTTAGAATTATTATTTGTTGTTAAAATGGTGCAATTCCATATAAAAAAACACATAATTAAGCTGCACATGTTTGTTTGATGGTTATGCTTTTCATCTTTTTCAAAACTTAAATAAACACTTGTTTTGGATTTATATCCTGCCACTTTAATTGCATTCTTTAGAATTGAAGAAATTAGAATATGTTTATAATTAAGAATTTGTGTCTACTTATTATAGAATACTGGAATAATATGAGAAAATAAATGAGTAATGTAATATTAATTGATTGTGATGTTTTGCTTTGAAGGCTTCACAATGAATCTTCCTTAGTTTTAGCCTGGCAAGCCAGACTAAATGTGAATATTTGCCACTCGTAGGCAAAAATATTTTTGGCTGCTAGGCGGGTGGGTCTAGTTTACTGGGCTATCTTAGTTTGCCACCTTTAACTTGTTCAGTGTTGCCACCTAGTGGAGAGAAGAGATATTGTCTATATTGATATCTGAATTTACCAGGCAAAAACATCACACACACATCACATTATCTCTAGCCGCTTTATCCTTCTACAGGGTCGCAGGCAAGCTGGAGCCTATCCCAGCTGACTACGGGCGAAAGGCAGGGTACACCCTGGACAAGTCGCCAGGTCATCACAGGGCTGACACATAGACACAGACAACCATTCACACTCACACCTACGGTCAATTTAGAGACACCAGTTAACCTAACCTGCATGTCTTTGGACTGTGGGGGAAACCGGAGCACCCGGAGGAAACCCACGCGGACACGGGGAGAACATGCAAACTCCGCACAGAAAGGCCCTCGCCGGCCCCGGGGCTCGAACCCAGGACCTTCTTGCTGTGAGGCGACAGCGCTAACCACTACACCACCGTGCCGCCCCCAGGCAAAAACAAGTTCGGCCAATTGATTTGCTACCTAGGTCAATTTACTTCAGTCCTGTGGACATTTACGGTCCGTGTAGACATAACGGGGGAAAATTGCCCCCCCTGAAAAAAAATTCAGGAGCCGCCACTAGTGACAACCATCTCTCGTTGCATTTATCTTGTAAATACTCCCACCTCTGTGTTTATACAGAGGTTAATTTTCCTTGTTCAATTCGATCACAATTACTATAGACAGCTATAGACATGGCAACATTATTTAATAACCCTTACATTAAAAAATAGTTCTTAAATGTATAATTATGTTAGTTTGTCCATTTTTTAAATTACTTTTGCCTGTGAAAATGGAGGGTCCTTGGACAAAACATTGGCTGTAATTCCTCAACAATTAATTCCATATTTTTGTTAAACTCTAAGAAATAAGGCTTTAAGTCTACACTTCACTTACATTTTGACTGCTTCATTTCAAATCTACTGTGGTGGTGTACAGAGGCAAAATTACAAAAATTGTATCACCCCCCCAAACTCTTACGGACTTGACTATCTATATTAGCTCCATATACACAGATTATCTTTGTATCTCAGTCATAATAGTGATCCATTGATATTCAAATATGCATGCTGATAGGAGCATAACTGTCTCTTATCAAACACATTACCTGCATTTGCATGAAAGCAGGACATTTATACGGGGCGGCACGGTGGTGTAGTGGTTAGCATTGTCGCCTCACAGCAAGATCGTCCTGGGTTCGAGTCCAGTGGCCAACAGGGGCCTTTCTATGTGGAGTTTGCATGTTCTCCCCGTGTCTGCGTGGGTTTCCTCCGGGTGCTCCAGTTTCCCCCACAGTCCAAAGACATGCAGGTTAGGTTAACTGGTGTCTCTAAATTGACCATAGGTGTGAATGTGAGTGTGAATGGTTGTCTGTCTATGTGTCGGCCCTGTGATGACCTGGCGACTTGTCCAGGGTGTACCCCACCTCTCGCCCATAGTCAGCTTGGATAGGCTTCAGCTTGCCCGCGACCCTGTGGGACAGGATAAGTGGCTACAGATAATGGATGGATGGATGGATGGAAGGATGTGTCTCTGTGCCTATTTAATTTCCTGTATACAGGAAATTAAAAATTAGGTCATGCTTCCCTAAAAATATTGGTACTGATGAAGTTAATTGTCAGTCCTAAATTACAATTTAATTTCCATAACACCAAAACTGTTGTGAAAGCAGTCGTGAAGTTGCTTTATTTATCTTTTCATATGTGTCATCACTGTTGATTTTCTAACAGCATTACCAGTACAACAATAAAGACTATTACACATTTTTGTTTGTTGTTTTAACTTAACTCATATCGGTAAAAGATCTCATAAAAACTCATATAAAAAATCTCATAAAAAAAGATAGAGTGAATTTTTAAAAGTATGGTCTTTGGATAAACTTGACCTTATTCATTATCAAAATGTTTACCTAGAAATGAACACATTTAAGGTGCAACTTAATATGATGGACCAACTACTAATATGACAGATGCAAGTTGCCATTACAAGTTTCCTCAACCCTTCTCCAGTGTTCAATGGTGGAATGAGATTTCTACGGTCGCTGAAACTATCATACAGCCATGATTATGTCACTAATATGAAGGAAGCATTTACTGGAATTATTTAGCCACATAAGCGACAGGCTCACTACTCAGCATCCTTGTGCTTGCGCATTTCACTTTAATGCCAACAACAACAAGAATATGGTTTTTTTTTTTCAGATTGAACTCTCAATTTTTTTATCTACACACCTACTTTTAATTGATATTGTGTGCTCATCATAAACTCCCACACATTTTCAGAAAAAGCATGAATGTGAGTAACATTGTTTTTGCTTTAGCATGGATTGTAATAAACATTACAATCTACGTAATTACACTATAAATGAGAGGTTTACCAGGAATAAAAGAATCACTGCGGCAGTCGTACAACATGCCAGGATACAGGGCCCTTCCCAGGGCTGCCATCTGAATGATTTTGGGCTCCATGGCTGTCAAGAAAAACACAGTATTATTAAGATGTATTTATGAATTATCTTTGATGAGCATCCTCCTGATGAAAGAAGCATATTTTTCTCAACATTTAAAGACAAAATTATATATATATGTACATGTAAACATAAAGATAAATAGACAGATAGATCTACTTATGTATATATACGTAAGTGAGTATATGAGACCTGTTGTTCCCAGCTGTGTTCTTCGATTCTTCTAATCTGAACCAGGTTCCTCTGAAATTTATTTTGGTTTTGGATGTATTTATAGCCCTAGTTTAAAATCATGCATAAAATCAAGGCAAATAATCTGGGCAAATGATCAAATAATGACATCTTTATCTGGCTCACTTTGTGTGACCCACCCTGTGTATCCAAATGGGCTGGTAATAATTGCTATGAAGCTTCAAGGTAAAATAAAGTTCACAGAGTACACATAAGTATCGCAGAACATGAAATGCAAAATAATCCCATCTCATGATTCTGAACATGTGCTGTTCCTGCATGCCCATACCACCTTAAGTCTGCTTTACATACAGACATATCTTCTGTCCCCTGGAGAAATTCAGTTTAAGCCAGATACATTATGGAAAATCAGTACTGTGGGAGCGACTGCTTCAGATTCAAATTCAGACAACTTTATTAGTTCCCAAGGGGGCAATTCAGTTCAAGCAGTTCCTGAACATAAAAAAACACCACCAACAACAACAACCATGACAACAAGCAGCAGACAGGAGTACTATATGTCCGAAACAACAGGCTAGTACATAATTGTATGGAGTGGCACAGTTAAGTAACAGGAAAAAAAAACTGCTTGTTACTTACCTTCAGTTAAAATTAGTTTAACAAATTGAAAATGATGTTCCAATATAATAATCTTCTTTCTAGTCAAATTGAAAGAAAAAACAGCATTGACCTAGAATGGTTAGGTCACAGCTTTCCAACAGAACTTGGTTTGTCACATTAGGCATATTTAATCATACACTGTGCCTGTCACTCAAGGTTTGCCCCAATGTTTTGGACATATTTGTGTTCTCTTCTCATCAAATTATCTGTAGTCATGATCTCAGTACAATGGCTATTGGACTGGTACAGAGTCAACAACCTGTCTCTGAATGTGGACAAAACAAAAGAGATGGTTGTTGACTTCCAAAGAACATGGAGTGACCACTCTCCACTGTACATTGGCGGCTCATTTGTGGAGAACATCAGGAGCACGAGGTCCTTCAACACCAGCTCCATAGCCAAGAAAGCCCAATGTAGGCTGAGGAAAACCCAGCTTCTATCACCCACCCTCACAATATTCTACAGAGGGACTATTGAGAGCATTCTGAGCAGCTGCATCATGGTCTGGTTTGGAAATTGCACTGTCTTGGATCACAAGACCCTACAGCAGATAGTGAGGACAGCTGAGAAGATCATTGGAGTCTCTTGAAACAGTTCTCTCTTGAAACACATCTCTCTTCCCTTGATCAAGGAAGTTTACACCACACACTGCATCTGGAAAGCCACCAGCATTGTGGATAACCCCACACACAGTCGCTTCACCCTCTTGCTGTCTGGAAAATGGTACCGAAGCATTCGGGCCTTCACAGCCAGGCATATAGCAGTTTCTTCCTACATGCCATCAGACTTCCCAACTCTGAGGGACTGGACTGATACACACGGACTGTTGATCACACCAATCCCACTGCAATCTTTGCACAGTGAACAATAATGTACTATAACTTTCTTACAATGTTTACAATGCTTCTCACATACAAAATACTATTTCTTTCTTTCTACATGTACTACCACAGGGACCTCAGAAAAAGCATTGTTGATGCTCATCAGGCTGGGAAAGGTTACAAAACCATCTCTAAAAAGTTTGGACTCCACCAATCCACAGTCAGACAGATTGTGTACAAATGGAGGAAATTCAAGACCATCGTTACCCTCCCCAGGAGTGGTTGGCCAACAAAGATCACTCCAAGAGCAAGGCGTGTAATAGTCAGCAAGGTCACAAAGGACCTCAGGGTAACTTCTAAGCAACTGAAGGCCTCTCTCACATTGGCTAATGTTAATGTTCATGAGTCCACCATCAGGAGAACACTGAACAACAATGGCATGCATGGCAGGGTTGCAAGGAGAAAGCAACTGCTCTGCAAAAAGAACATTGCTGCTTGTCTGCAGTTTGTTAAAGATCACATGGACAAGCCAGAAGGCTATTGGAAAAATGTTTTGTGGATGGATGAGACCAAAATATAACTTTTTGGTTTAAATGAGAAGAAATGTTTGGAGAAAGGAAATTGAGATTCAAACCAGCAAACTTTTGGTCCCAAAGCTGCTTCTCTAACCATTAGGCTATGGCTTCCCCATCAGGTTCTACTCCTGTCAGCCAAGAAGCCTTCCTTCTTTCAGCAAGACAATGCCAAACCACTTTCTACACATAATAAAACTACATGGCTCCATCGTAAAAGAGTCCGGGTGCTAAACTGGCCTGCCTGCAGTCTAGACTTGTCTCCCATTTAAAACATTTGCCGCATTAGGAACTGCAAAATACGACTGTGGCAGCGGGGGCATGGTCAAGCGCCGGTCTGTGACAGGAGGGCGGAGTCAGGGAAGGTAAGTGGCAGAATCACTACACCTGACGGCAATTAACCTGTGTTTGTGTGTCTTCCCGGTGACCGCGCCCTACTTAAGGAGGGAGAGCGAGAACAGAGGAGCTCATCTCTGGACTAGACGCCGACTGTGTGTGTCTAGCCATATATAATTATTCACTGAAAAGTGTGGCAATAAAGCCTTTTTGAAAACCTGATCTCTGTCCTGCCGTCCCCTGTACTCCACCCACACCTCGTGAACCATTACAGTGGTGCCGAAACCCGGGAACCAGAGTGGAGCACCAGCAGATCAGCCCCATGGAGTCCTCCCCGTTCGCCGACCTGGTCCACGCCCTCGCCAAGGCCCAGCAAAGCCAGCACCAGGCGCTCGCCACCCTCCGGAAGGAACAGGAGCGACGCTTCGAAGCCCTGGTGCTGGCCCAGCAGGAAGACCGCGAGGCATTCCGGCACCTCCTCGGGTTGGCGGGGTCCACCAACGCTCCGGCCGCGGGCCCGTCTCCCCTCACCGTTACCAAGATGGGTCCGCAGGACGACCCCGAGGCTTTCATCACATTATTCGAACAGGTCGCAGAAGCCTCAGAGTGGCCGATGGAGCAGTGCGCGGCGTGCCTTCTCCCCCTCCTAACGGGAGAGGCGCAGCTGGCCGCGCTACAGCTCCCCACCGACCGCCGGCTGGCCTACGCGGACCTCCGCCAGGCCGTCCTCTAGCGCGTGGGGCGCACACCAGAGCAACAGCGCCAGCGCTTCCGTGCTTTGCGCTTGGAGGAAGTCGGCCGGCCGTTCGCGTTTGGCCAGCAGCTCCAGGACGCCTGCTGGCGGTGGTTGAGGGCCGACAACCGCGACGCCGAGGGGCGCATAGACAGGAGGACAGGGTGTACCCCGCCTTTCGCCCGTAGTCAGCTGGGATAGGCTCCAGCTTGCCTGCGACCCTGTAGAACAGGATAAAGCGGCTAGAGATAATGAGATGAGATTAGATATTTATATAGATATTTATGAAGTGTATATATGGTATGTAGTATATATTTATTTTTGTAATTATATATTTATATAGATATTCATGAAGTGTATATATGGTATATATTTTTATAGGTGTATTAATGTAGTTTGGATTTCGGGGTAGTTAAAAAGGGGTGGGAAATTAAAAAAGTATTGTACTTCTTCCCACTCCTTTTTTGAACAATGTGCGGTGTTCTATAATGTCTTAGCTCTTGATGTTTATTTTATTTATTTTTTTAATTTCTCATTTTCTTTCTTTTGTATGTACAAATAGTTACATACTTTTTTTTATACATGTTCGAAATAAAAAAAAAATACATTCAAATTCAATTAATCATACAGTGGTAAACATTCCACTTTTTTGCAAATATTGGTTTGCAAATCTTCATTTGCAAATCTTCATATTCTGTTTTGATTTATGTTTTAAACAGTGTCCCAACTTTTTTGGAATTGGGGTTGTATCTGTTGTGGTTTCAGGCTGTTTGTGGATGTTTACCATATTCCAGAATAGAATAGAAACACTTTTATTGCCAGGTGTGTGGACACACACGAGGAATTTGACTCCGGTTCACTTAGCTCTCACAGTACAAAAACAGATAAAAAAGCGTATACACAAAACAAGCAAACAACAAAAATAGGTGCATAGTGCAAAAGTAACCCAGGTAAATCAAGTATGGAATAGTTAAATAAATATAAAGTATACAGTGTGCACAGAATGATGGTATAAGTCTTCAGATATTTTACAAGTGATATTACTGAAATATGAATCTGGATTTTAGCTGTTCATCACAGAAAGGATTTCCCTTTTAGTGCAATATGGTGCATAGTGCAAAGATGAATAGTCAATTTAAATAAGTTAAAAAAAAATTACACACACACAAGTCACAGTGAGCACAGAATGACAGTATAAGTGTGCGGAGATACAACCCCGATTCCAAAAAAGTTGGGACAAAGTACAAATTGTAAATAAAAACGGAATGCAATAATTTACAAATTTCAAAAACTGATATTGTATTCACAATAGAACATAGACAACATATCAAATGTCGAAAGTGAGACATTTTGAAATTTCATGCCAAATATTGGCTCATTTGAAATTTCATGACAGCAACACATCTCAAAAAAGTTGGGACAGGGGCAATAAGAGGCTGGAAAAGTTAAAGGTACAAAAAAGGAACAGCTGGAGGACCAAATTGCAACTCATTAGGTCAATTGGCAATAGGTCATTAACATGACTGGGTATAAAAAGAACATCCTGGAGTGGCAGCGGCTCTCAGAAGTAAAGATGGGAAGAGGATCACCAATCCCCCTAATTCTGTGCCGACAAATAGTGGAGTAATATTAGAAAGGAGTTCGACAGTGTAAAATTGCAAAGAGTTTGAACATATCATCATCTACAGTGCATAATATCATCAAAAGATTTAGAGAATCTGGAAGAATCTCTGTGTGTAAGGGTCAAGGCCGGAAAACCATACTGGGTGCCCGTGATCTTCAGGCCCTTAGACGGCACTGCATCACATACAGGCATGCTTCTGTATTGGAAATCACAAAATGGGCTCAGGAATATTTCCAGAGAACATTGTCTGTGAACACAATTCACCGTGCCATCCGCCGTTGCCAGCTAAAACTCTATAGTTCAAAGAAGAAGCCGTATCTAAACATGATCCAGAAGTGCAGACGTCTTCTCTGGGCCAAGGCTCATTTAAAATGGACTGTGGCAAAGTGGAAAACTGTTCTGTGGTCAGACGAATCAAAATTTGAAGTTCTTTATGGAAATCAGGGACGCCGTGTCATTCTGACTAAAGAGGAGAAGGACGACCCAAGTTGTTATCAGTGCTCAGTTCAGAAGCCTGCATCTCTGATGGTATGGGGTTACATTAGCGCATGTGGCATGGGCAGCTTACACATCTGGAAAGACACCATCAATGCTGAAAGGTATATCCAGGTTCTAGATCAACATATGCTCCCATCCAGACGATGTCTCTTTCAGGGAAGACCTTGCATTTTCCAACATGGCAATGCCAAACCACATACTGCATCAATTACAGCATCATGGCTGCGTAGAAGAAGGGTCCCGGGAACTTAACTGGCCAGCCTGCAGTCCAGATCTTCCACCCATAGAAAACATTTGGCGCATTGTAAAACGGAAGATACGACAAAAAAGACCTAAGACAGTTGAGCAACTAGAATCCTAAATTAGAGAAGAATGGGTTAACATTCCTATCACTAAACTTGAGCAACTTGTCTCCTCAGTCCCCAGACGTTTACAGACTGTTGTAAAGAGAAAAGGGGATGTCTCACAGTGGTAAACATGGCCTCGTCCCAACTTTTTTGAGATGTGTTGTTGTCATGAAATTTAAAATCACCTAATTTTTCTCTTTAAATGATACATTTTCTCAGTTTAAACATTTGATATGTCATCTATGTTCTATTCTGAATAAAATATGGAATTTTGAAACTTCCACATCATTGCATTCCGTTTTTATTTACAATTTGTACTTTGTCCCAACGTTTTTGTAATCGGGGTTGTATTTTGCAAGTGATATTACGAATGTGGATTTTAGCTGAAAGGGCATTCTTCATCTCCCAGCCAGTGTCGTTATACTTCAAGGGCTGCTTTGAGTGTAGGAATGGTTCCATCCATCAACCCATCCATTATCTATCCAGCTTTTCTGTCAGGGCTGCAGGGGAAGCTGGAGCCAAACCCAGCTGACTTCGGGCGAGAGATGGGGTTCACCCTGGGCAGGTTGCCAAACTACTGCAGGGCTAACAGAGAGATGAAGAACTATTTACATTCACATTCACACCTATGGGCAATTTAGAGTAGCCAGCTCACCTAAATCCACATGTTGTTAGATTGTAGGAGGAAACTGGAGCACCCAGAAGAAACCCACGCAGCCACAGGGAGTTCGTGCAAACTCCACACAGAAAGGTTCTAGATGACCGCATGGTATGAACCCAGAACCTTCTGCAAGGATGTTTCACACATAATTCTTTCAGCAAAATGTTTTTGAATACATTTACAGAAGAATCTACACCATATGGCCAAAAGTATGTGAACACTGGCCTATGACCCCTATATGTTGGCCTTTCCCCAAATCTTTTCCACAAAGTTGGAAGCATTGTATAGGATGACTTCGTGTGCTGTAACATTAAGAATTTCCTTCACTGGAACTAAGAGGCCTAAACCTGTTCCAATGTGATAATGTCCCTGTGCACAAAGCCATCTCCATGAACACATGGTTTGCCAAGGTAGGAGTGGAAGAACTTGAGTAATCTGATAAGAACCTCATCTCATCTCATTATCTCTAGCTGCTTTATCCTGTTCTACAGGGTCGCAGGCAAGCCGGAGCCTATCCCAGCTGACTACGGGCGAGAGGCGGGGTACACCCTGGACAAGTCGCCAGGTCATCACAGGGCTGACACATAGACACAGACAACCATTCACACTCACATTCACACCTACGGTCAATTTAGAGTCACCAGTTAACCTAACCTGCATGTCTTTGGACTGTGGGGGAAACCGGAGCACCTGGAGGAAACCCACGTGGACACAGGGAGAACACGCAAACTCCACACAGAAAGGCCCTCGCCGGCCACAGGGCTCGAACCCGGACCTTCTTGCTGTGAGGCGACAGCGCTAACCACTACACCACCGTGCCACCCTGTTTTCCTGTTTTAGACTCTTATTACTAAAATCAATAAAATTTAATTTTGTAATAGCATTTTCTTTCACCAGATGACATCAACATCCCACTGAACGGCAACTCGTGGAATTCTGAAGTGGAACCTGTTAAAATTCTTTCTTGGAATATCAACAATTTCCAAGAGCTTGAAATGTAGATAATTTAATAAATAAACTTACAACTGCCATATTTCTATCACAACACACCTTGATGTACTATGCAGAAGCTACTTATGCTCTAGATTAAGTAGTTTAGGTGTGTAAGATTAGGGCTGGAGCTAATCACTGCAGGGGCAGGGTTGAGAAGACATGATGCCATTTATTCCTGAAGACCTTCTCAGATGTCTGGCTGATCAATCCACCATGATCAACAGGCCATCTCCTGCTTTTTAAAAAATAACACCATTTATGTTTTATCCACGAGAACAGTAATACTGACCAGGAGATCATTTTCTATAAAATACTTTTCTAGGAGTCATTCATTCAGAAACACAAGCATTATTAATTCACACTTTGCTTATTAGCTCTACCGTAGGATAGGGGTGCACAAGGAAAAGGGTGCATCACTAAATATGAATGAGTTACAGGATATATATATATATACAGTGGTGCTTGAAAGTTTGTGAACCCTTTAGAATTTTCTATATTTCTGCATAACTATGACCTAAAACATCATCAGATTTTCACACAAGTCCAAAAAGTAGATAAAGGGAACCCAGTTAAACAAATGAGACAAAAACATTATACTTGGTCATTTATTTATTAAGGAAAATGATCCGATATTACATATCTGTGAGTGGCAAAAGTATATGAGCCTTTGCTTTCAGTATCTGGTGTGACCCCCTTGTGCAGCAATAACTGCAACAAAACATTTCCAGTAACTGTTGATCAGATCTGCACACCGGCTTGGAGGAATTTTAGCCCATTCCTCCATACAGAACAGCTTCAACTCTGGGATGTTGGTGGGTTTCCTCACATGAACTGCTCACTTCAGGTCCTTCCACAACATTTCGATTGGATTAAGGTCAGGACTTTGACTTGGCCATTCCAAAACATTAACTTTGTTCTTCTTTAACCATTCTTTGGTAGAACGACTTGTGTGCTTAGGGTCGTTGTCTTGCTGCATGGCCCACCTTCTCTTGAGATTCAGTTCATGGACAGATGTCCTGACATTTTCCTTTAGAATTCACTGGTATAATTCAGAATTCATTGTTCCATCAATGATGGCAAGCCGTCCTGGCTCAGATGCAGCAAAACAGGCCCAAACCATGATACTACCACCACCATGTTTCCCAGATGGGATAAGGTTCTTATGCTGGAATGCAGTGTTTTCCTTTCTCCAAACATAATGCTTCTCATTTGAACCAAAAAGTTATATTTTGGTCTCATCCATCCACAAAACATTTTTCCAATAGCCTTCTGGCTTGTCCGTGTGATCTTTAGCAAACTGCAGACGAGCAGCAATATGCTTTTTGGAGATCAGTGGCCTTCCCCTTGCAAACCTACCATGCACACCATTGTTGTTCAGTGTTCTCCTGATGGTGGACTCATGAACATTAACATTAGCCAATGTGAGAGAGGCCTTCAGTTGCTTAGAAGTTACCCTGAGGTCCTTTGTGACCTCGCCGACTATTACACGCCTTGCTCTTGGAGTGATCTTTGTTGGTTGACCACTCCTGGGGAGGGTAACAATGGTCTTGAATTTCCTCCATTTGTACACAATCTGTCTGACTGTTGATTGGTGGAGTCCAAACTCTTTAGAGATGGTTTTGTAAACTTTTCCAGCCTGATAAGCATCAACAACACTTTTTCTGAGATCCTCAGAAATCTCCTTTGTTCATGCCATGATACACTTCCACAAACATGTGTTGTGAAGATCAGACTTTGATAGATCCCTGTTCTTTAAATAAAACAGGGTGCCCACTCACACCTGATTGTCATCCCATTGATTGAAAACACCTGACTCTAATTTCACCTTCAAATTAACTGCTAATCCTAGAGGTTCACATACTTTTGCCACTCACAGATATGTAATATTGGATCATTTTCCTCAATAAACAAATGACCAAGTATAATATTTTTGTCTCATTTGTTTAACTGGGTTCTCTTTATCTACTTTTAGGACTTGTGTGAAAATCTGATGATGTTTTAGGTTACATTTATGCAGAAATATAGAAAATTCTAAAGGGTTCACAAACTTTCAAGCACCACTGTATATATGAGTGGGATTTAGCCTGTGTACAAACATGTGACCAAGATCAACTTTTAGTTCATCTGCTCTCTCTCTCTCTCTCTCTCTCCTAGGTATTTTAAGAGAGAGGTAACATCAGGTTTAATATGTCACATTATGCCTTCTTTTTGCTCAAGAAAATAGTTTTGCTCAAGCTTAGTCTTATGAGTATTTATTCAGTCATTAGGTTAGCACTGTCGCCTCACAGCAAGAAGGTTCTGGGTTTGAGCCCAGTAGCTGACGGGGTCCTTTCTGTGTGGAGTTTGTATGTTCTCCCCGTGTCCGCGTGGGTTTCCTCCGGGTGCTCCGGTTTCCCCCACAGTCCAAAGATATGCAGGTTAGGTTAATTGGTGGCTCTAAATTGACCGTAGGTGTGAATGTGAGTGTGAATGGTTGCTTGTCTCTATGTGTTAGTCCTGTGATGATCTGGCAACTTGTCCAGGGTGTACCCCGCCTCTCACCCATAGTCAGCTGGGATAGGCTCCGGCTTACCCGCGACTCTGCACAGGATAAGCAGTTACAGATGATGGATGGATGGATGGATATTTCACAGTGAGCAAATTTTCAGAAATGAGCAAGGAGTGCTCTCTGCAGGTCCAATATTGCATTACAACAGCATTTAAGTCAATGGAAAACTCAATTATAAGAAATAGTAAAGTAAAGAAACAGGAAATATGAACTTCAACTTCATTTTCTGGAGTAATGCATGAAGGGATAAGCAAAAAAATCGAAGCTTGAAGTTTTGCTAATTTCTGCCAGACTCACACATTTTGTGATGGATGAATGATGTTTTCAATTGGGTAATTATTATTATTATTATTGTTGTTGTTGTTGTTGTTGTTTTCAAAAATCATGGGAAATTTAATGAACTCTTTGTTCATTAAAATAACCAATTAACAGATCTTTTTAACACTTGATCATCTAAAACCTCGGAAAATTGGTTTATCTCAAAATGACTGCTATCATTTCTACTGCAAATGTGTCTCTCTATATATAGATAAATGCAAATCACCTATATTCTTGATATTAAAAGATCCAATAAAACTGTAAAACTGTAGCACAGAATTTATAGTGTGTTAATTTCTTACAGTACAAAGCAACAAAAACCTCATAAGAATGCTGAAAGACAAATCATTTCCATGAACTGTACATGAATTCTGATACACTTCAGCACAGAGCAAGAGAACGTAATCTATTAAGAGAGAAGTCATATCAGGTTTAATATGTTACCATTATGCCTTTTTTGCTCAAGAAAATAACCCTGCTAAAAATCTTCTATAGGAATCCTATAGAAAACTTAATGGAAATCCTGTAGAATTTTAGTTCATGTAGAACCCAAGTTCTATAGAAAAACAGTTCTAGAGGCACATTCTATTGAGAAAAATTCCTATAGACCAGTTCTATAGACCCAGCAATTCAGCAGCGACGATTGCTACAGGTTCTTTTGGCATTCTTCCATGCAAACTGCACTGTTGATCAGCCCCTAAAATTTGTCACCTCGATATACACATATTTGTAAATACTTGCAGTATATTTTGGAATGAAAATTATTAAATATTTTAAGATAGATCATTGTGCATCCTGCTAATGGATTTATATTCATCAAGATAGATGCAGTGGTTTATTTCCACTAAAATGCAGTTACTGCAGGTGGTGTGAAGTTTCAACTACTACGAAATGTATAAATTTAATAAACGACCATATTTTCCCAGAGAAAAATCCATATTGTATTTAAAAAAATAATTCCTAGTTCCTCCTCCAAATAATTCTGGTGATCAGGTGAGTTAAGTTGAAACCACTGGGCTGAGGAACTGAAATTTCATGACATGGTCATGACATTTTAGCCATACTTACAAGCTAAAGTTCAAAAAGAGAAATCATATTGCATGCCAGCAAGCTGTATATGGTCTGGGATCCTCTGGGCTCTCTCCAGTTCCTTTCGTATGGTTTACCCAACAGTGGTGCCACCACCGTCATATAAAGGAAATATTCTTGAGTAGACACAAAAACACCAGGCCAATAAATAATGTTCAAATATAGATTTCCTACAGAACTTGAGTTTTAATAGGAATGTTCTGTCCGAAAGAACACACTTGGCAAGTTCCATACAACGCTGAGAAAAGCCTTCCTGAGGAGGCTGCAGTCCTTTAACATCTGCAGGAAACTCCTGTGGATGTTCTATCAGTCTGTGGTCGCCAGTGTCCTGTTTTACACCGTGGTGTGCTGGGGGGGGGCAGCACATCCAAGAAGGACACATCCAGGCTGGACAAACTGATCAGGCGGGCCGGCTCTGCGGTCGGCATGAAGCTGGACTCTATGGTGACGGTGGCAGAGAAGAGGACTATGGACAAACTACTGAACATCATGGACGATGCCAGTCACCCTCTGCACACCGTCATCAGCAACCAGAGGAGCCTGTTCAGTGACAGAATGCTCCTTCCCAAGTGCAGGACGAACAGACTTAAAAACTTCTTTGTCCCTCACGCCATCAGACTGTACAACTCCTCTCTGGGGGGGAGGAGGGGTAACAGGAGGACAGAGGACGGGAAGGGAAGGAGCAGGAGCCTAGCCTGACAAAAAGCAATACTGGACAATGTGCAATATAAATGTGCAATACCTCTCCTGCTAGATTTTTTTGTTCATATTTTATTTTTTATCTTTGTATATGTTAATACTTAATTTATCTAGAAGTATTCTCTACTTTCTATTCTCTGTTTATTCTGTAATGATGCTGCTGGAATTTTAATTTCCCTGAGGGAACCCGCCCAAAGGGATCAATAAAGTTTTATCTATCTATCTATCTATCTATCTATCTATCTATCTATCTATCTATCTATCTATCTATCTATCAAAACTTCTTGTTCTATAGGACACAATTCAGTCTCTTATGGAACCATGCTGAAATCCTGTAGAACACCAGAGTTCTATAGAAAGTCCTATAGAGTACCATTGAGTCCTATAGAACTTCTATAGGACATTTTTTGCAGGGAAAAGTTCAGAAAACGTGTCAAATCTTAGTTTTATGAGTATTTATTCAGTGGTTATGACCAGTATGTTGTGATTTTTTTTTCTGAAAAAAAAAAGAGCAATGAGTGCTCTCTACAGGTCCAAAATTGTATTACAACAGCAAGAAAGAGCAAATAACCTCATTTTCTGGAGTGAGGTATGAAGGGATAAGCAAAAAAGTTAAAAGTTTTGCAAATTTCTTCCAGACTCACATTTTGTGATGGATGATGTTTTTAATCAGGTTTCATTTTTTTCTTTCAGAAATCTCATCTCATCTCATTATCTCTAGCCGCTTTATCCTGTTCTACAGGGTCGCAGGCAAACTGGAGCCTATCCCAGATAACTACGGGCGAAAGGCAGGGTACACCCTGGACAAGTCACCAGGTCATCACAGGGCTGACACATAGACATAGACAACCATTCACACTCACATTCACACCTACGGTCAATTTAGAGTCACCAGTTAACCTAACCTGCATGTCTTTGGACTGTGGGGGAAACCGGAGCACCCGGAGGAAACCCACGCGGACACAGGGAGAACATGCAAATTCCACACAGAAAGGCCCTTGCCGGCCACGGGGCTTGAACCCAGACCTTCTTGCTGTGAGGCGACAGCGCTAACCACTACGCCACCGTGCTGCCCTCTTTCAGAAATAATGGGAAATTTTGTGAACTCTAGATTTCTTAAAATAGCCAATTAACAGACCACCTTTACACTGGATCTTTATCTAAAACCTGGGGAAATGGATTTGTTTAAAATCCACTGCAGTCACTTCTGTTGCAAAGGTGTCTCTCTACTGTATATATATGTCAACTAATGCAAATCAGCTATATTATTAATTATTATTAATTGTTAATTTTTAACAGTAAAATGCAACAAAACCTCATCAGAAAACTCTTATAAGAAAGACAAATTGTCCATGATCTGTCCATGAATTCTGATACACTTGAGAACGGAACATAAGTAAATAATCTCTTACAATGTAGGCAGTGCTTGAGTGTTGATTTGGAGGCCTCAAATATTGGTAGGAATAATGGTTTTCATATTAACATCAGGGGCGGCACGGTGGTGTAGTGGTTAGCGCTGTCGCCTCACAGCAAGAAGGTCCGGGTTCGAGCCCAGTGGCCAGCGAGGGCTTTTCTGTGCGGAGTTTGCATGTTCTCCCCGTGTCCACGTGGGTTTCCTCCGGGTGCTCCGGTTTCCCCCACAGTCCAAAGACATGCAGGTTAGGTTAACTGGTGACTCTAAATTGACCGTAGGTGTGAGTGTGAATGGTTGTCTGTGTCTATGTGTCAGCCTTGTGATGACCTGGCGACTTGTCCAGGGTGTACCCCGCCTTTCGCCCGTAGTCAGCTGGGATAGGCTCCAGCTTGCCTGCGACCCTGTAGAACAGGATAAAGCGGCTAGAGATAATGAGATGAGATATTAACATCAACCTGGAAGAAAAAAAACACATCTCTTTACATTTCTGCTTGGCAAGAGAACTGAAAAGCACAAACACAGGACTGTGCAAAGGTCCGAGGGACCCTCTCTCTCTCTCTCTCTCTCTCTCTATATATATATATATATATATATATATATATATATACAGACACACACAGGTATATAGGAATTGAAGCAGGTAAATTGTTTCAAATACCTGGGATCGCTAGTCGCTGATAGAGGAGGGTGTGAAAAGGAGGTACAAGCAAGGGTGAGTGCCAGCTGGATGAAATGGAAGGAGGTTAAGCCAGTTATAACTGACAAAAGGATGCCAATGAGACTGAAAGCAAATGTCTATACAACTGTAGTCAGGCCAGTGTTGACTTATGGGTCAGAATGCTGGGGCTTAAAGAAGAAAGATCAAAGAAAACTACTAACAACAGAGTTGAGCATGCTCCGAAAGATGCTGGGAGTGACACTGTGTGATAGGATAAGAAATGAGAAAGTGAGAAGAAGAAGAACAACAGTGATGGCAAGTGTAGTAACAGTAATAGAACAAAATAAACTCCACTGGTATGGTCATATTTTAAGGACAAAGGAGGAGAAGGTGGTAAAACAGGCATGGGAAGAGCCAGTGAGGGGAAAGAGGAGCAGAGGGCACCAGTTGAAGAGATGGAAAGATGGACTGAGTGAGAGACTGGAAGAACTAGGGTTGAACGAACAGGACGCCGAGGACAGGCAGAAATGGAGGAGGGGGATCATGGCCACCGACCCCCAACCAGGGGAATAATAAGGTGTTGGCAAAGAAGAAGAAGATATATATATATAAAATCCAGCCACTGGGGGTGCATAAGTGTACTCTTGGTGCCAGTCCCAAGCCTGGATAAATTGGAGAGGGTTGCATCAGGAAGGGCATCCGGCGTAAAACTGTGCCAAATCTAACATGCGGAATGAAAAGAGAAATACCATACCGGATCGGTCGGGGCCCAGGTTAACAATGACCACCTCCGGTACTGTTGGTCAACAGGTTGCCGGTGGAAAGTATGCTCCTGTTGTGTCAAAACGCAGAAGGAGAAAGAGGGGGGAAGGCGTGTTAGGAGAGAGCATGGAAGATGGAAGGGAAGGAGCTTAGAATTGAGGGTAGGAACACTGACTGGCAGAGTGAGAGAATTAGCAGGTATGATGGAAAGAAGGAAGTTGGACATTTCATGTGTGCAAGAGACGAGGTGGAAAGGAAGCAAGGCCAAGAACATTGGACGTGGATGCAAGTTGTTTTATTATGGAGTCGATGGAAAGAGAAATGGTGTTGGTATTGTTTTGAGGGGAGAGTTGGTCAACAGTGTGATTGATGTGAAGAGGGTGTCAGATACAGTGATAGGCATGAAGTTGGAGATTCGAGGAGTGGTAATCACTGTTGTGTGTACGTACGCCCCACAGGTTGGATGTGAGAATGAAGAGAAAGAGTCTTTCTGGGAAAAGATGGATGGAGTGGTAGAAGGTATACTGAGGGAGAAGCGCATACCGATAGGAGCAGATTTCAATGGACATGTTGGTGAGGGAAACAGAGGAGATGAGGACGTGATGGGCAGATATGGTGTGAGAGAGAAAAATGTGGAAGGGCAAATGGTGGTTGATTTTTCAAAGAGGATGAATTTGGTAATAGTCAATACATACTTCGAGAAGAAAGAGCAGCACAGGGTGACGTTTAAGAGTGGAGGAAGATCTACACAGGTGGACTACATACTCTGCAGAAGGGGTAACCTGAAGGAGATTGGAGACTGTAAAGTGATGGCAGGGGAGAGTGTAGCTAGACAACATCAAGTGGTCGTGTGCAGGATGAGCTTGAAAGTGAAAAAGAGGAAGCGTGAAATAGTGGAGTCGAAGATTAAGTGGTGGAAACTAAAAGAGGTTGAACATCAGAAGGAGTTTAGGGAAGAAATGAGATGAGCATTGAGTGGTAATGGAAGTCTGCCAGAAGATTGGGATACTACGGCTGTACTAGTAAGAGAGGCAGCAAGGAAGGTGCTAGGGTGGTCATCGGGAAGGAGGAAGGAAGACAAGGAGACATAGTGGTGGAACAAAGAAGTGCAGGAAATTATAAAAGAGAAGAGGCTAGCAAAGAAGAATTGGGACGATCAGAGATGAGGAAAGCAGGCGGTTATACAGAGAGATGAGACAGAAGGCAAAAAGAGCAGTAGCAAAGGCCAAAGCAGATGCATACCAGGAGTTGTATGAAAGACTGGTGACCAAAGAAGGAGAGAAAGACCTGTACAGACTAGCTAGGCATAGAAACAGGAAAGCGAGGGATGTACAGCAGGTAAGAGTGATGAAAGATCTCATCTCATTCTCATTATCTCTAGCCGCTTTATCCTGTTCTACAGGGTCGCAGGCAAGCTGGAGCCTATCCCAGCTGACTACGGGCGAAAGGCGGGGTACACCCTGGACAAGTCGCCAGGTCATCACAAGGCTGACACATAGACACAGACAACCATTCACACTCACACCTACGGTCAATTTAGAGTCACCAGTTAACCTAACCTGCATGTCTTTGGACTGTGGGGGAAACCGGAGCACCCGGAGGAAACCCACACAGACACGGGGAGAACATGCAAACTCCGCACAGAAAGGCCCTCGCCAGCCACGGGGCTCGAACCCGGATGTTCTTGCTGTGAGGCGACAGCGCTAACCACTACACCACCGTGCCGCCCCTGTGATGAAAGATATAAATGGAAATGTGCTGACAAAGGGAGTGTATTAAGAAGATGGAAAGAGTACTTTGAGGATTTATTAAATGAGGAGAATCAAAGAGAGAAAAGGTCAGGTTCATTGGAGACAGCAAATCAGGAAGCAGAGTTGGTTAGTAAGGATGAGGTGAGGGCAGCCATGAAAAGAATGAAGACTGGGAAAGCAGTCGGACCAGACGGTATCCCGATTGAGGCTTGGAGATGTTTGGGTAAGATGGCTGTGGAGTTCCTAACGAGATTGTTTAATAAGATCCTAGAGAATGAGAAAATGCCAAATGAATGAAGAAAGAGTGTGCTAGACCCAATATACAAGAATAAGGGGGATGTACAGAGCTGCAGTAATTACCGAGGGATAAAATTGATGAGCCACACCATGAAGCTATGGGAAAGGGTATTGGAGGCGAGATTGAGAAGAGAGGTAGCAATCTGTGAACAGCAGTACGGGTTTATGCCAAGGAAGAGCACGTCGGATGCAATTTTTGCTTTAAGAATGTTAATGGAGAAGTACAGAGAAGGCCAGAGAAAGCTACATTGTGTGTTTGTAGACCTGAAGAAGGAAGAAGGCATACGATAGAGTGCCGAGAGATAAGTTATGGTATTGTATGAGAAAGTGTGGAGCAGCCCCTAATCAGGAGCAGCCAAAATTTGTTACAGATTTTTATTTTATGACTTCTACATTATGGAGTCGGTACATAAACATTTTAGATTCTCAAACATTAGTTTTCCAACATGGTGGTGTAGTGGTTAGCACTGTCATCTCACAGCAAGAAGGTCCTAGGTTCAAGCCCAGCGGCCAACAGGGGCCTTTCTGTGTGGAGTTTACATGTTCTCCCCATGTCTGCGTGGGTTTCTTCCAGTTTTCCCCACAGTCCAAAGACATGCAGGTTAGGCTAATTGGTGGCTCTAAATTGACCATAGGTGTGAATGTGAGTGTGAATGGTTGTTGTGTCAACCCTGTGATGATCTGGTGACTTGTCCAGGGTGTACCCCACCTCTCGCCATAGTCAGCTAGGATAGGCTCCAGCTTGCCTGGGACCCTGCACAGGATAAGCCGCTACAGATAATGGATGGATAGTTTTCCAACACAAAATCAAATGTTCCATAAAAAAAATGTTTGTATGTCAGTAAAAAGAGCAGCATATAACATGAGACGCCTTTTCAGTTAAAGAACATAACGAAGGCTACTGGGTTTTGGTGCAAAATTAAGAAGTGACAAAGTGTCTCGAAGAACTGCAGCTGGTTCTGTGAGATGCTCAGTAAAACCTACAGCTCATGTCCTTATGAAACTGCACTCATTGGACCTGTTTTTTAAGCAAAGGGTCAGCACACCAAATATTGACTTTGATTCATTTATTCCTGTTTACTGCTCTTTACTGTGTTTTTTTTAAATAGAGAAATTCATTATATTTGAAGGTGTATTTGCTCTATAGCATTTCTTTGCATGTGTCTAAGACATTTGCGCAGCACTATATAAAATGGCATAATTTAGTTATGTATTTAATTGTTTTTAAATAGTGACTGATTTGGTGTTATTTTATTTCCAGTATCCTGTCTTTATAACAGATGAGTTTACCAAATTGTACACTGTATAATGGAAACACTTAACATTCGAAAAAAAGACCAACGTGTGTGTGTGTGTGTGTGTGTGTGTGTGTGTGTGTGTGTAACAAAAACGAAACTAGTCTCAGGCTACAGGAGAGGTCAGAAGTTTACATACAGTGACATGAATGTCATATTGGATATGAATGTCATGGCAATATTTGGGCTTTCAGTAATTTCTTTGAACTGTTCTTTTTCTGTGGCAGAATGTACAGCATTCATCTTCAATTAAAAAAAGCTTGAATTTGGTGCACAAGTTTTAATTTTCTTTGGGTTTTCTGAAATCAACACAGGGTCAAAATTATACATACATGGTCAAAAATTTACATACACTCACTTAGATTATTAATTCAGAGGTGCTGAAACTTCCAAAATGTCTCTTATCTTGCCAAGGCCGAGGTCTCTTAACTCCCTGTTAGTGATCATGCTTGACTACAGCTGGTAGCTTCTCTGTGCCTTCATAAAAAGGGTTTGTTTACAGCACTCATTGGATTGACCAACACACAATACAATGGAAAAGTCCAAGGAGCTCAGTGCAGATTGGAGAAAGAGGATAAACACAACTCTGGAATGTCTCTTGGAGCCATTTCTCAACGACTGCAAATCCCAAGATCAGTTCAAACAACTGCATGCAAGTTATTGTGAGGTGTAGTCACTTTGCCAAGCCACTTTGCTTCAAGAAAACCCAAACTGTCACCCTCAGCTGAAAGAAAATTGGTTTGGATGGTCAGGAACAACCTGGGAAACACCATGGCACAGCCCTGCCATGAACTGGAAGCTGATGGATCACTGTCTATAGTTCAGATCACCATGGACTAAGAGGCTGCTATCCAAGAAATAACCCCCTGCTCCAAAATTGACACCTTCAAGCTTAACTAAAGTTTGAAGCTGACCACACAGACAAAGAAAAAGCCTTGTGGAGGAAAGCTGTATGGTCAGATGAGACAAAGATTGAGTTGTTTGGCCACAATGACCACCATGTACAGAGGGACACTGTACCAGCTGGTGGTGGTGGTAGGATCCTCATGCTCTGTGGCTATTTTGCTGCCAGTGGAACTGGTTCATTGCACAAAGTGGATGGAAAAATGAAGGAGGACTACCTCAGAATTCTTCAGCTTAAACCATCACAAACTTGAACACGACTTGGGACTTGGGAGTTACAACAGGACAATGAACCCAAACACCCATCAGAGCTGGTTGTGGAGGATAAACCAGGCTAATATTAAGCTTAAAACAAGTCCTGACTTCAACACTATTGAAAATATATGGAGCATGCTTGTAAGTCTACTCCATACCAAGAAAAAAAAAATTAATTGAACTCTACCAAATCTACCATGAAGAGTCATGAAATATCCAACCAGAAACTTGTTTATGGTAAACAAAAATGTTTGATCAAGGTAAATCTTTCAAAGAGGCATTTTACCCAAATATTAGGTGTGCTGTATGTATATTTGTGACCATGTATGTGTAATTTTGACCCTGTGTTGATTTCAGAAAACCAAAAGAAAATTAAAATGTGCACCAAATTCAAGCTTTTTTTAAATTAAAGATATATGCTGTCCATTCTGCCACAGAAAAAGAACAGTTCAAAGAAATTACTGAAAGCCCAAATATTGCCATGACATTCATATCCAATATGACATTCATGTCACTGTATGTAAACTTCTGACCACAACTGTACATTCACACAACAGGCAAAAGTGGCTCAAATCCCAACTTTTTTCAAATGTAGCCCAGATTTCATATGTGGTACTGATATCTGATGCATATCCAAAACATGTCAATGTACCCTCTGTCTGCACAGGCAGAGAGGATTTTGTTTGACTTTTCCATCAATCCAACATGACACTGGTCATAATTTCAGTTTCCTGTGAAAGAAAAATGGAGAATAACATTGAAGGAGGATTTCGCTTGTATGATAGTGAAGTATACAACATTCAGGCCATCCATTAGGAATTAGGACAGCGGGTGGGGGCAGAATTTTTCAAACTGGGCCGGTCATCTACACTCACTCTAGCATAACCACCACCCACGAACTCTTCGCTCTAACACCAACACAGTGAATTTCAAATAAGCTCTTGGCTATTAGACTTATAAGGACAGATGGCGTATCTAACAACCATTTCCAAATCCAGTGTTATTGATCCATCGAGGCCATGCTCTGTTTTGCGTGCATATACTCACTATAGGGCAGCACAGTGGTGTAGTGGTTAGCACTGTCGCCTCACAGCAAGAAGGTTCCGAGTTCGAGCCCAGTGGCTGACGGAGGCCTTTCTGTGTGGAGTTTGTATGTTCTCCCTGTGCCTGTGTGGGCTTCCTCCAGGTGCTCCAGTTTCCCCCACAGCTCAGAGACCTGTGATTAGGTTAACTGGCTACTATAAATTGTCCATGGGTGTGAATGTGTGTGTGAATGGTTGAGAGGAGAAAACCTCTCTAATAATCCAGCCGAAGGCAGCATGAAACCATGACTCTAAGTCTTTCCTAGAAACTTTGATGGCTGAAGCTGTCAGAGCGGACCTGCCATCAGGAAGAAGACTCAATATGATTATAAAGCACAAAAGGTCAAAACAGTTATTATAAAAAAAATCTTTCAAATTAGACTGTGACAGTTACATTGATTGCTGTAAGAAATTACTGCAAGGCTAACTCATGATCAAATCATGGGTAAACAAATAAATTTACTTTTCTATTAAATTCTGTCTTGAGAGTTACATTAATAAAATTGGTGAAATTGTGTGCAGAACTGAAATATTGTATAGAGTTGTACTGTATTCTGTATAGGCTGTCAACTATAATAATAATAATAATAATAATAGCGGCACGGTGGTGTAGTGGTTAGTGCTGTCGCCTCACAGCAAGAAGGTCCAGGTTCGAGCCCCATGGCCGGCGAGGGCCTTTCTGTGCTGAGTTTGCATGTTCTCCCTGTGTCTGCCTGGGTTTCCTCCAGGTGCTCCGGTTTCCCCCACAGTCCAAAGACATGCAGGTTAGGTTAACTGGTGACTCTAAATTGACCGTAGGTGTGAATGTGAGTGTGAATGGTTGTCTGTGTCTATGTGTCAGCCCTGTGATGACCTGGCGACTTGTCCAGGGTGTACCCCGCCTTTCGCCTGTAGTCAGCTGGTATAGGCTCCAGCTTGCCTGCGACCCTGTAGAACAGGATAAAGCGGCTAGAGATGATGAGATGAGATGAGATGAGATGAGGTGGCATGGTGGTGTAGTGGTGAGCACTGTTGCCTCACAGCAAGAAGGTTCTGGGTTCCAGCCCAGTGGCCGACGAGGACCTTTCTCTGTGGAGTTTGCATGTTCTCCCCGTGTCTGCGTGGGGTTCCTCTGGGTGCTCCGGTTTCCCCCACAGTCCAAAGGGTGTATCCTGCCTCTCACCCATAGTCAGCTGGGATAGGCTCCAGCTTGCCTGCGACCCTGCACAGGATAAGCGGCTACAGATAATGGATGGATGGATGAATGCTCCCTTTGACTTCAGTGGCTTCTAGTGGTTATCTGCATAAAACTCTGATATTATGACCTTAAAAAAAATGAAATCTTGATAACAATCGAAAATATACAACATTTTAACCTAAACCACCATTTATTTTATCTACAACCCCGATTCCAAAAAAAGTTGGGACAAAGTACAAATTGTAAATAAAAATGGAATGCAATAATTTACAAATCTCAAAAACTGATATTGTCTTCACAATAGAACATAGACAACATATCAAATGTCGAAAGTGAGACATTTTGAAATTTCATGCCAAATATTGGCTCATTTGAAATTTCATGACAGCAACACATCTCAAAAAAGTTGGGACAGGGGCAATAAGAGGCTGGAAAAGTTAAAGGTACAAAAAAGGAACAGCTGGAGGACCAAATTGCAACTCATTAGGTCAATTGGCAATAGGTCATTAACATGACTGGGTATAAAAAGAGCATCTTGGAGTGGCAGCGGCTCTCAGAAGTAAAGAGCAAGTCAAGTCAAATCAACTTTATTGTTAAATATGCTATACATGCTCGACATACAGCACAGATGAAATTTCAGTCCTCTCTGACCCACGGTGCAAACAGGCAATGCAATAAATAAAAATAGAATAATTGAAAAAAACAAACAACAATATAAACGGTATAAACACTCTAGATAGGAACTAGACATAGACTAAACACTCAGACAAACAATATAAACAGTATAAATAAACAGTATAAACACTAGATAAAAACAAGACATAGACTAAACACTCAGACAATATAAACAGTATAAACACTCTAGATATGAACTAGACGTAGACTAAACACACACACACACACACACACACACACACACACACACACACACACATAAATTGGTTCAAATAACCAAACAGTCAAGGGCACTTGAGGTATAGCAGGTAAACATGAAACATGAAATAAGCAGTATAAACAAACTAGCAGCTGTTAAGATGAGGTAGTGCGGAATAGTGCAAATGAGCAAGGTAAAGTGAGATGTGCGGTCCCTGAGATCAGTGTGTTAATGAACGATGAGATGTATGTATGTATGTATGTATGTGTGTGTGTGTTGGGGGGTGAAACTGTGAGGATGACATGTCAGATGCTGAAGGGGGGTGTGCGAGCAGAATCTGTGGCAGGGGGCAGAGGGGGGAGGAGGGGCAGAACAGGGAGGGAGTTAAGCCTCCTGACTGCCTGGTGAAAGAAACTGTTCTTGAGCCTGCTGGTTTTGGCCCGGAGACTCCGCAGTCTCCTCCCCGACGGCAGCAGGCTGAAGAGGCTGTGAGATGGGTGGGTGGGGTCACCTGCAATCCTGATGGCTTTGCAGGTGAGGCGGGAGTTATAAATATCCATAAGAGAAGGGAGAGAGACACCAATGATCCTCTCAGCTGCTCTCACGATGCGCTGCAGAGACTTGCAGCAGGACAGGGTGCAGGCGCCGTACCACACGGTGATGCAGCTGGTCAAAATGTTCTCGATGGTGCCTCTGTAGAAAGTGTGCATGATGGGGGCCGGGGCTCTTGCTCTCCTCAGTTTGCGGAGGAAGTACAGATGCTGTTGGGCTTTTTTGGCCAGTGATGCGGTGTTGTTGCTCCAGGACAGGTCTTCAGAGATGTGCACACCCAGAAACTTGGTGCTGCTCACCCTCTCCACTGCAGCACCGTCGATAGATAGTGGAGCATGCTGGGTGTGCTCTCTCCTGAAGTCCACAACAATCTCCTTCGTCTTCTCCACGTTCAGACGGAGATTGTTGTCCTTGCACCACATGGCCAAGCGGCTCACCTCACTCCTGTAGATTGTCTCATCACCATTGTTGATGAGACCCACCACAGTCGTGTCATCCACAAACTTAATGAAGAGATTTGAGCTGGATGTTGGTGTGCAGTCATGGGTCAGCAGAGTGAAGAAGAGGGGGCTTAGCACACATCCTTGGGGGGCCCCCCATGTTCAATGTGATGGTGCTGGAGGAGTTGCTGCCGACCCGTACAGTCTGTGGTCTCCCCATCAGGAAGTCCAGCAGCCAGTTGCACAGGGAGGTGTTGAGTCCCAGCTGGTCCAGTTTATGAATGAGCTGCTGAGGAATGATTGTGTTGAATGCTGAGCTAAAGTCTATGAACAGCATTCTGACATACGAGTCTTTTGTCTCCAGGTGGGTGAGGGCTGAGTGGAGGGCAGTGGAGATGGCGTCATCGGTCGAACAGTTGGACTGATATGCAAACTGGAAAGGATCCAGGGCAGGGGGGAGGGCAGACTTGATATGCCTCATGACTAGCTGCTCGAAGCACTTCATGAGGATGGGAGTGAGTGCGACAGGGTGGTAGTCATTGATTAAAGATGGGAAAAGGATCACCAATCCCCCTGATTCTGCGCCGACAAATAGTGGAGCAATATCACAAGGGAGCTCGACAGTGTAAAATTGCAAAGAGTTTGAACATATCATCATCTACAGTGCATAATATCAAAAGATTCAGAGAATCTGGAAGAATCTCTGTGCGTAAGGGTCAAGGCCGGAAAACCATACTGGGTGCCCGTGATCTTCGGGCCCTTAGACGGCACTGCATCACATACAGGCATGCTTCTGTATTGGAAATCACAAAATGGGGTCAGGAATATTTCCAGAGAACATTATCTGTGAACACAATTCACCGTGCCATCCGCCGTTGCCAGCTAAAACTCTATAGTTCAAAGAAGAAGCCGTATCTAAACATGATCCAGAAGCGCAGACGTCTTCTCTGGGCCAAGGCTCATTTAAAATGGACTGTGGCAAAGTGGAAAACTGTTCTGTGGTCAGACGAATCAAAATGTGAAGTTCTTTATGGAAATCAGGGATGTCCTGTCATTCGGACTAAAGAGGAGAAGGACGACCCAAGTTGTTATCGGCGCTCAGTTCAGAAGCCTGCATCTCTGATGGTATGGGGTTGCATTAGTGCGTGTGGTATGGGCAGCTTACACATCTGGAAAGACACCATCAATGCTGAAAGGTATATCCAGGTTCTAGAGCAACATATGCTCCCATCCAGATGACGTCTCTTTCAGGGAAGACCTTGCATTTTCCAACATGACAATGCCAAACCACATACTGCATCAATTACAGCTTCATGGCTGCGTAGAAGAAGGGTTAGGGTACTGAACTGGCCAGCCTGCAGTCCAGATCTTTCACCCATAGAAAACATTTGGCGCATCATAAAACAGAAGATACGACAAAAAAGACCTAAGACAGTTGAGCAACTAGAATCCTACATTAGACAAGAATGGGTTAACATTCCTATCCCTAAACTTGAGCAACTTGTCTCCTCAGTCCCCAGACATTTACAGACTGTTGTAAAGAGAAAAGGGGATGTCTCACAGTGGTAAACATGACCTTGTCCCAACTTTTTTGAGATGTGTTGTTGTCATGAAATTTAAAATCACCTAATTTTTCTCTTTAAATGATACATTTTCTCAGTTTAAACATTTGATATGTCATCTACAGTATGTTCTATTCTGAATAAAATATGGAATTTTGAAACTTCCACATCATTGCATTCCGTTTTTATTTACAATTTGTACTTTGTCCCAACTTTTTTGGAATCGGTGTTGTAGTATTTTATCTGGTTATTTTTTATCTAGTTAAGTGAACGTGCTAATGTTACTTAAAGATTAAGCTAGCTAATTTTTATTTGCTCATCTGCCCAGCTCCTCACCTTTGCCATGTTCGGCTTTGCTGGTCATACCTGATGGTGCTTCTACATATTTTTGGCCAGAAATTTGGCCATTGCATCTCTGCTACTTTCATTTTCTTGCTCTCTTTTTACTCTGGCTTTTTGTTTTGGGGCCCCTGATTGTTGGTGACTCAGTATTTTGACTTTGCTAAAAGTTGGCAGCATGTTTGTTCTGTACATGCGATTGGCCAAGTGTTTTGACGACACCACTTTCACAATAACAGTGGGGGTGTGGTATTATATGCGAAGTTGAAATGTATTTTCAACACATATTTCTATGTAAATGCATATGTGGCAGCGGGGGCGTGGTCAAGCGTCGGTCTGTGACCGGAGGGCGGAGTCAGGGAAGGTAAGTGGCAGAATCACTGCACCTGACGTCAATTAACCTGTGTTTGTGTGTCTTCCCCAGTGACCACGCCCTATATAAGGAGGGAGAGAGAGGAGGAAGGGAGCTCTCTCCCAAACCAGATGACTAATGTGTGTGCGCGCGTGTGTCTGGGAGTTTGTGTGTGACTGAAAAGTAACACAATACTGAGTTTTTACAACTCAGTTCTGGCCTGCCGTACTTCTGTGCTCCACCCACCCGCTCAAACTTTTACAGTGGTGCCGAAACCCAGGGCGGAGCACAGAGGAGAACAGCCCCATGGAGTCCTCCCCCTTTGCAGACCTGGTCCACGCCCTCGCCACAGCCCAACAGAGCCAGCATCAGGCATTGGTCGCCCTCCGAAAGGAGCTAGAGCAAAGGTTTGAGGCCCTGGTGCTGGCGCAACAGGAAGATCATCAGGCATTCTGGCACCTCCTTGCGTCGGCGGGTCCACCACCTCCACCGCCGCGGGCCCTCCCCACCTCACCCTAATGAAGATGGGCCTGCACGATGACCCGAGGCCTTCCTCACGCTATTCAAACAAGCAGCAGAGGCCTCGGGCTGGCCGTTGGAACAGCGCGCGGCACGCCTCCTCGCCCTGCTAATGGGCGAGGCACAGCTGGCTGCGCTACAGCTCCCTGCCAACAGCCGGCTGGTCTACGCGGACCTGCGCCGGGCCGTCCTCCAGCGTGTGGGGCGCACCCCCGAACAACATCGACAGCGCGTCTGCACTCTGCACCTAGAGGAGGTCGGCCGCCCATTCGTGTTTGGCCAGGATGCCTGCCGGCGGTGGCTGAGGGCTGACAACCACGACGCCAAGGGAGTCGTCGATCTGGTGGCACTGGAGCAGTTCATCGCACAACTTCCCAAAGGGACCGCGGAGTGGGTCCAGTGCCATCGCCTGACGTCGCTGGATCAGGCCATCGAGTTGGCAGAGGATCATTTGGCGGCTGTTCCCACAGCAGGATTACAGATCCCCTCTTCGCGTCTCTCCTCTCTCTCTCTCTCTCTTCCTCCACTTCTGTCTCTCGTCCTCGCCCCGTCCCCCCACTGCGGAGGCGGGGGCCGGCTCTCTCACAGCCGGCCCACCGCACCCGCGGTGCCCTCCCGTTTCCTGCTTCCATGTCTGTCTCTCCCCCCCCCTCAGGTGAGTGAGCCCCAGAGCGCCGGTGCAGAGAGAGAGCCCGGGCCAGTTTGCTGGTGCTGTGGGGAGCCGGGGCACCTCCGGCAGCAGTGCTCGGCAAAGGAGGTGAGCGCGGTGGTCCGGATCCCGAATGCGCCAGGAACCGCCCTCGATCGGGCCGGAGCATATTGCATACTGGTGAGTGTCCAAGGGGATACGTATCAGGCTTTGGTGGACTCTGGCTGTAATCAGACCTCAATCCACCAAAGCCTGGTGCAAGACAAGGCATTGGGGGGAGCACAGTTGGTGAAGGTGTTGTGTGTGCACGGGGATGTTCACAACTACCCTTTAGTGTCGGTCCACATTCTATTTTGAGGGAAGAAATTTAGTGTAAAAGCGGCGGTTAATCCTCACCTTACCCACTCGATAATTTTGGGGACTGATTGGCTGGGATTTGGGGAGTTAATGATTCATTTAGTGAAGAGTGGGTCCTGCCGTAGTTCAACAGGGGGAAGTCCCAGTGTGGCATTGGCGGGAGCAGCTGTCACAGAGCTGTCTACGTCATCTCCGCGTCAGAGTGAGGAGCAGCAGGCTCCTCCTCCCTCTCTCGGGGAATCCCTCACGGATTTCCCGTTAAAGCAGTCGCGAGACGAGACTCTGCAGCATACATTTGACCAAATGAGAGTAATCGATGGTCAAACACTCCAGCCAAACACCACACCGTCCTTCCCCATTTCTCTATTATGAAAGATAGATTATACTGAGTGACGCAGGACACTCAGACTAAAGAGCAGATCACGCAACTTTTGATCCCAAAGAGCCGCTGGGAATTGGTATTTCAGGCAGCTAACTTTAATCCCATGGCTGGACACTTGGGGCAGGATAAGACACTAGCCCGAATAATGGCCTGGTTCTATTGGCCAGGGATTCACGGCGATGTCCGTAGGTGGTGTACGGCATGCCGCGAATGCCAGTTAGTAAATCCAACGGCCATTCCAAAAGCGCCTTTGTGCCCTCTACTATTAATCGAGACCCCATTCGAAAGAACTGGGATGGATCTTGTCAAGCCATTAGATCGGTCAACACGAGGGTATCGCTTTATTTTAGTCCTGGTGGACTATGCAACATGATACCTGGAAGCAGTGCCTCTTCGCAATATCTCAGCATGCAGTATTGCGGAAGCACTCTTCCATGTCATCTCCTGAGTCGGAATCCCCAAAGAGATTCTGACTGATCAAGGCACTTCATTTATGTCATGCACACTGAGTGAACTGTATGGGTTATTGGGAATTAAGCCGATCCGCACCAGCGTTTATCACCCACAAATGGACAGTTTAGTTGAAAGGTTCAACCGCACACTCAAGAATATAATTTAAAAATTCGTAAGCGAGGACGCACGCAATTGGGATAAATGGCTCGAACCCCTGTTATTCACAGTGAGAGAGGTCCCCCAAGCCTCCATGGGGTTCTCCCCATTCGAATTATTATATGGGCGTAAGCCGCGCAGCATCCTAGATGTACTGTGGAAAAATTGGGAGGAGGGACCTTCACCGAGCAAAAATGAAATCCAATACATTATTGACCTGTGCGCAAAACTCCACACACTCATACACCTAACTCAGGAGAATTTGCGGCAGGCCCAAGAATGGCAAATCTGCCTGTACGACAGGGAGTTCGCACCGGGAGATAATGTACTCGTACTTTTGCCCACGTCGAGCTCCAAATTGATCGCCAAGTGGCAAGGACTCTTTGAGGTCACACGGCGAGTCGGGAACGTTGACTATGAGGTGAGGCGAACGGACAGGGGTGGGGCGCTACAGATTTACCACCTCAACCTACTCAAACTCTGGAACAAGGAGGTCCCCATGGCATTGGTGTCATTGGTTCCGGAGAAGGCGGAGCTGGGGCCAGAGGTTCAAAAGGGAACATCGACATCGTGTACCTCTCCGGTCCCCTGTGGAGACCACCTCTCCCCAACCCAACTCACGGAGGTTGCCCAGTTGCAGACCGAATTTTCAGACGTGTTCTCGCCCCTGCCCGGCCGCACCCGCCTCATAGAACACCACATTGAGAAGCCCCCGGGGGTGGTAATGCGCAGCCACCCTTACAGGCTACCTGAACACAAAAAAAAGGTGGTTCAGGAAGAACTCGAGGCCATGCTCGAAATGGGCATCTTTGAGGAGTCCCACAGTGACTGGAGCAGCCCGGTGGTCTTGGTTCCCAAGGCCGACGGGTCGGTCCGGTTCTGTGTGGACTATAGAAAAGTCAACGTGGTGTCTAAATTCGATGCGTACCCAATGCCTCGTATTGACGAGTTGCTGGATCGACTAGGCACGGCTCGCTTTTATTCGACACTGGATTTGACAAAGGGTTATTGGCAGATCCCCTTGACTCCACTATCCTGAGAAAAAACGGCCTTTTCCACACTGTTTGGCTTATACCAATTCGTCACACTTCCTTTTGGGCTGTTTGGGGCACCCGCTATGTTTCAGCGGCTTATGGACAGGGTCCTCCGCCCCCATGCCACCTATGTGGCCACATACTTGGATGATATTATAATCTATAGTAATGACTGGCCGTAGCATCTACAACACCTGAAGGCCGTCCTTGGGTTGCTGAGGCGAGCAGGTCTCACAGCCAACTCGAAGAAGTGTGCAATTGGGCGGGTGGAAGTACGGTATTTGGGCTTCCACTTGGGCAATGAGCAGGTGCGTCCCCAAATTAATAAGATGGCAGTGATTGCGGCCTGCCCGAGGCCCAAGACCAAAAAGGGGGTGAGACACTTCCTGGGGCTGGCTGGCTATTATCGTAGGTTTATATCTAATTATTCAGATGCCACCAGCCCGCTGACTGATCTCACTAAAAAGGGGGCACCAGATCCGGTCCAGTGCACAGAGCAATGCCAGCGGGCTTTCTCTGAGGTGAAGGCTGCACTGTGTGGGGGGCCACTGTTACACTCCCCTGACTTTTCTCTCCCCTTTATGTTGCAGACGGACACGTCGGACAGAGGGCTGGGGGCTGTTTTGTCCCAGGAGGTGGAGGGGGAGGATCGCCCCGTGCTGTACATCAGCAGGAAGCTGTCAGTGCGTGAGGGGTGCTACAGCACAATAGAGAAGGAGTGCCTCGCCATCAAGTGGGGGGTCCTCGCCCTCCGCTACTACCTGCTGGGATGCCCTTTCACCCTCTGTTCAGACCACGCACCCCTCCAGTGGCTCCAAAGCATGAAGGATGCCAACACGCGGATCACCCGTTGGTATCTAGCACTCCAGCCCTTTAACTTCAAGGTGATCCACAGGCCGGGGGCGCAGATGGTCATGGCAGACTTCCTCTCCCATCGGGGGGGGAGTTGGCTGCAGGCCAGACGGCTGCCCGGCCTGAGTCGGGTGGTGGGGGTATGTGGCAGCGGGGGCGTGGTCAAGCGTCGGTCTGTAACCGGAGGGTGGAGTCAGGGAAGGTAAGTGGCAGAATCACTGCACCTGATGTCAATTAACCTGTGTTTGTGTGTCTTCCCCAGTGACCACGCCCTATATAAGGAGGGAGAGAGAGGAGGAAGGGAGCTCTCTCCCGACTAATGTGTGTGCGCGCTTGTGTCTGGGAGTTTGTGTGTGACTGAAAAGTAACACAATAAAGAGTTTTGACAACTCAGTTCTGGCCTGCCGTACTTCTATGCTCCACCCACCCGCTCAAATTCTTACAGCATATAAATTATATTGTCAGTTATCTAAATCAGTAAGTAAATTGTCATACTTGATCTCATTTAAGGGTAAACCATAGGCTTTTGCATGGGCCCCTGCTGAGCTTTGGCTGGGGTCATCTATACCCTTTTACCCCCACCCCACAATGGCAGGCTTGTAACCTTTTAGGATGATGTAGATGTACAAGAAAAATTAGAAGGTTGAGTTGCGCTCACACGACTTCTTGTAACTATTCCCACAATAATCGGCACTGCCTTGATTCCTTGATTGGCGAGAGGGGTATTCATATCATCAGGTGGGCACCCTCCTTCTTTGGTGTTTTGCTGATAAGCCCACAACACCTTCAGAGGGTTCAACAGTGACATCTGGTGTCCCAGATGCACTCACCTCTGCTTTTACCCATTCCTAAAGGTCAGTGGTCACCTTGCAGCCCAGATTGGGTCCTTTCTCTTCAGCCAAAACCAGTTGGTGCTACACTTAGCAGCCTCTGACAATGACTTGATGGCTTGTTGTATGCCCCACCCTCGAACACTCTCAAAACTCTTTCAGGAGCCTAGTGGTGAGAAATCTCTGTAAGGTAGACCACAAGACCAGGTCTAGTCTGAGATTTGTTGTTATGATCTCTGATGGAACTTCTGATTTAGATCTCCCTGCATCTTCCAGGCTCAGGCTGTGTCCAGCAGGCTTGATTTCCTCCTTGTAACTGGAAGCTTTGGGAGTTGTCCTGCTGGTATGAAGGTGGTGGTATTAAAGAAGCAAATTGTTTGGGAAGATAGGGCATTGGCAAAAGTTCTCCTTTGCTCCAGGATACTTCCAGTTTGCAGAGAACCTGATTATGTTTCCAGGTAAAACACCTTTGGAAAAGATTGATTTTGCAGCTGGTAAGGATGTGCATGAGAGAAGCTGGTGTTTTACAGAGTGGACATGATAGATCATCTCCAGTCCACTGCTTTAAGTTCTAGGGAGTGGAAAGCACATCGTAGGTGGATCTGATTATGATTATGAAGCCAATTCTGCCTTCAATCTCCCACAAATCCTTCCAAATGAGTTTGCAGTGCTCCAAGTTTTCCCATGTTGTCCATTGGTCATATTTGGCCTATGAAACTGCCCTTGCATCTCGCATTCACTCCTCTTGTTTGTAAACCTAAGCAACTACTAGTTTGTGACACTGGAGTACTGTTGCTTTGTGCCAAGTCGGATGACTTGCCATGAGACCAAAACCATATATTCCATGTTTGAAGAGCTCTCAAAAGAAATGGCTGAACACAGCCAGAGGAGAACCTGCCTGCAGTGCCAAAGGAAAGTTAAAAATTTAAAAGCTAATTTTTCAGAGTACTGCACACTTAAATCTTTTTTTTTTTACCTGTAAACTAAATTATATGACTACATATAATGTTATAAAAATGGGAGGAATACTGTTCTGTTCAAATAGTGCTTTAGCTTTAGTCCTATTGTAAATAATAATAATAATAATAATAATAATAATAATAAGTTAAATTTATATAGCGCCTTTCAAAAAACCCAAGGACGCTTTACAATTATAAACAAGGAAAGAAAAACTAACTAAATAAAAAATAATACAAAAATAAATAAATAAATAAATAAATAAATAAATAAATAAAGTCCACCAAGTAGGGTCAGGATGTAATTCCCGTGGTGTAGCAGCCACAGTCCCACCAAAAGGTGCACAAAAACAAGTCCCACATCTCCAGCACCGCCGCCGTGACGCCGCCAGCAACATCGCTCGAACACCACGCCATGGATCCACAAAGCGAGCAGAGAAGCTCTGCCACGCAGAGCGCTGGTATGTCCCAAACCGCCTGCACAGCCGCCGCGACACCACCGAGCAACATCGCTCAGAACATCACGCCAAGCGTTAAAGCGCAGAGCGCTGGACAACCACGATGTAAAATGAGCAGCGAGCTCACTGCAGTCCATAGCTGGGAGCGCAGGCATCGCCCACGGCGAACCAAGGCCTGGAGGGCCTTGTACAACCCCAATTCCAAAAAAAAGGTGGGACACTGTGTAAAACATTAAATAAAAGTAGAATGCAATAATTTGCAAATCATGGAAAGCCTATATTTCACTGAAATTAGTACAAAGACAACATATCAAATGTTGAAAGGGAGAACAATTTTTTTTCCAAAAAAATTATGCTCATTTTGAATTTAGTGCCAGAAACATGTTTCAAAAAAGTTGGGACGGGGCAACAAAAGACTGAAAATGTTCTGTAATGTTAAAAAAAATCTAATTAGGTTAATTGGCAACAGTTCAGTAACATGATTGGGTATAAGAAGAGCATCCCAGAGAGGCGGAGTCTCTCAGAAGTAAAGATGAGGAGGGGTTCACGGCTCTGTGAAAGACTGCATGGGCAAACAGTGCAACAATTTAAGAATAACATTCCTCAATGTAAAACTGCAAAGAATTTGGGGCTCACATCATCTATGGTCCATAATATCATTAAAAGATTTGAAGAATCTTTTTGATTTGTCTGATTTGCCCAAGATATCCTTATCTCTGAATGTTTCTGGAAATAAGAGGGTCATTGACTCTTACTCAACCATGTATATTCCTAAAACTGTCATATACTGAATATGGACTCAATGGCATTCCCAGAGGAAGGTTGAATGGTTTATACACTCTAAGCTGAGAATTAATTAGAAACTTCTTGAGAGCAACAAAGATCCATCCATCCATCCATTATCTGTAGCCGCTTATCCTGCACAGGGTCGCAGGCAAGCTGGAGCCTATCCCAGCTGACTATGGGCGAGAGGCGGGGTAAACCCTGGACAAGTCGCCAGGTCATCGCAGGGCTGACACATAGAGACAAACAACCATTCACACTCACATTCACACCTACGGCCAATTTAGAGCCACCAATTAGCCTAACTGTTGTGTCGTAAATGATCACAGGTGGTTGTAAACAAACGTACTTTTATTCATAGAAAATAAACGTAAGCATGAGAGCATCAAAATGCGCGCCCCATCACTTCCTGTTTTTCTATCTCTCCTCTCTTTTGTTACACATCTCTGAACAAGTAGTACCAGCTCCACCTAGTGGAAGGGATGAACATAACATTCCATATACCACACATCCCCCTTAATAAGAAAACACTAACTCTGAAGAAGTAGCTATTTAAATGTAAAAGTATTCATAAGGAAATGTAATTTTTTAAAATTGTCAACCAGAACATTTCATTTTTACCTTCAAACTTAATATTCATTTACAACTGAATCACATTTCATTTCATTTTACACTCCAGTTTGGTATACCCTGTAACTAAATCAGACCATGTATGTTTTAGGGAAGAAAGGCTTGAACATGTGTATCTTAACCTATAGTCAATTTAACCCTGACAATAATCAAACACATATTTACATTTTTTTTTCTTACTCGCATAACTCAATCGTGTTCAACACATAGTCCTTAGTCCATTCAGGCATCCTGCAGCACCTGATCGGTCTGCCAGGTGGTGACACTCCAGCAGGTTGTGGTGTTGCTGGTTCAGTGTCCACTGGTAATGGTTCTCCATCACCATCAGCTTCCTGGTCTTTTCCTTGTAGGGAAACTGGAGCAAGGTAGGATGCATTCCAGCAATGTCCATCTGACAGCAGATGCGTGTATTGTCCCTTTTTCTCCATGACTCGTAGTGGTTTGGTGAACTTGCACTGAGTCTTAGGAAGGATGCCAGGCTTTTTCACTCGGACAAGTGAGCCACATTCGAAGGACACGTGTTTGGCTCCTCTTTTGTGATCAGTGTAAGCTTTGCTCTTTGTTTGTTTCTCTCCCACTCGGAAGATGACCTCCTGTTTGGACAGTGCTTGTTGTTGCTTAAGTGGACGTCCAGCCACATGAAGTTTGGTGCGCATAGGTCGGCCATGCAACAGTTCTGCAGGTGAGCACTGTGTTGTGGAGTGTGGTGTAGCACGGTAGACATGCAAGAACTCACGTGTAAATTCCTTCCAGGGCTGTCCTTCGAGCAGTGCGGTCTGCAGGCTGTCTTTCAAGCTTCGGTTGAAACGCTCGACCTCACCATTTGCCCGTGGATAGTAGACTGATGACTTTGTGTGCACTATCCCTCTGTCCTGAAGGAAAGCCTCGAACTCGTGTGACACCAGCTGAGAGCCGTTGTCAGATACCAGTTCTTTGGGGTTGCCCTCTCTGCTGAAAACAGAAGACAAAAACTCAATAATTGCATGTGAGGTAACATGAGGAAGAAAAGCCACCTCAGGCCACTTGCTGTGGTAGTCAACCAGTGTAACAGCAAAACGACAGTCCATAGGCGCCCTTTCAAAAGGCCCCACCAGGTCTATTGCAACCTTGTCCCAGGCCTCTTTTGGATATGGCACGAGTTGAAGTGGTGGAGTGTGTGTGACAGCTGATTTGTCATGTGCTTGGCACGTGGTGCAGGATTTGATTGCACTTTCAACCTGGGCATCCATGCCAGGCCACCAGTATTCTTCTCTCAGTCTCTGCTTTGTTCTCACGATGCCTTGGTGTGTGTCATGAGCCAGTGCGATGAACTTTGACTGTAGACTACTTGGCACCAGCAGTCTGTGAGGGCCCCGTACGACACAATCACCTTGTAGAGAAAGTTCATTTTGAAGCTTGAAGAAGGGTCGCAGGTCTGGACTGAGCTGTTTGGCGGACGCAGGCCATTTGGAGTTAAGTATTTCTCGCAGCTGAGTTTGTAGAGGACAAGAAACACACGCAGCCTTGAACTCGGACTCTGTGACAGTAGGCAGTGTACAGGTAAGGGCAACTTCCACATCGTCCTCTAAGCTGCTCTCAGAGTTCGGCATGGGGAGTCTGGACAAGCAATCTGCTGTAACGTTTTCCCGTCCTGGCTTGTACTGGATGTCGTAGGAGAATGCCAGCAGTCTGGATGACCACCGAGCAATCCGCATGCCTGCTCGGCCTTGGCCCTTTGAAGTCAGCAGTGTGGTCAAGGGGTTGTGGTCGGTGCGTAGTGTGAAATGTCTCCCCCATAAGTAAGTTCTCCATTTTTCTGTGGCCCACACACACCCCAAGGCCTCTTTTTCGATCGTGGAGTATTTCCTTTCTGCTTGTGTGAGTGTACGTGAAGCAAAGGCCACGGTTTTCTCTGAGCCATCTGGATGCATCTGAGTGAGCACTGCACCCAGACCGTAGTCAGAGGCATCGGTAGTGACAACTGTGGGAAGCTCAGGATTGAACAGTGCAAGTGCAGGGCTGTTGACTATCAGCTCCTTCACAGCCTCAAAACTGCTCTGTGCCTCGGGTGTCCATGTGAATGACTCTACACCACGGAGAAGTGCTCGCAGTGGCTCAACGACAGCAGCGTACCCTGGTATGAACTTGGAGTACCAGGATGTGAGCCCTAGGAATGAGCGGAGAATGGTTGCGTCTGTAGGTGCAGGTGCTTGGACGACGGCAGTCACGTGTGTGGCATCAGGCTGAATGCCTTTCTCTGAGATTGTGTGTCCCAGGAACAACAGTTCTTTCTGCCTGATGTTGCACTTCGACAGGTTGAGTTTCAGGCCTGCGTTGTCAATGCGCTGAAGCACAGTCGTCAGGGTTTTGTCATGTTGCTCTGATGTCGAGCCTGTCATGATCACATCATCCAGATAGCATTGGACTCCTTTCATGTCTTTCAGGATCATGGACATCATTCGCTGGAAGCAACTGGGCGTGGATGCCAGTCCGTACGGCACCCTCTTGTACCGGAACAGCCCGTCATGCGTGATGAATGTTGTAAGGTGACGGCTGTCTTCATGGAGAGGCAGTTGGTGGTAAGCACTCTGTAAGTCCAATGTAGAGAACATTGTTGCACCCCTGAGTTCTGTAAACATCTCCTCCATGTGCGGCAGTGGAAAGCCATCTACCACCACAGCCTTGTTAACCTCTCGCAAGTCCGCACAGAGTCTCAGGTCTTTCCCACCTTTCTTTGTAGTGACCACGATGGGTGAAATCCACTCCGAAGACTCCACTGGTTCAATGATGTCCTGTTGCAGCAGCTTTTTCAACTCTGACGACACTGCATCCCTGATAGCAAATGGCAACCTGCGCATTCTCTGTCGGACTGGTTGGACGTCTGGGCGCACTTTCACCTGGTGTGTAAAGCCCTTGGCACACCCCAGTGTGTTCTCATGTGCATCAACATTCTGTACTGTGGCTTTAGATGGGACGGCTGCGCTTGCTGCGACCTGGCCATTGATCAGCTGCATTTGTAGTGCAGCGAACAGGTCTCTGCCTAGCACTGCAGACCCCCTCTTTGCAATGTAGAGATCTGTGGCAGTACTACAGTCACCAAAAGTCACAGATGCATTCAAGCACCCCAGCACGGGTATCTCATTTCCCCCATAGTCTTTCAGTTTGTAGCTTGACTTGACAAGCACAGTGGTAGGGAAGCACTTTGCATAGACGGACTCTGGTAGTATAGATACTGCTGAGCCTGTGTCTAGCATTAATTTGACACTCTGGCTCTGTTGTCCCTCTGCACTCACGTTAACAGTACACATTATGTCACTGACATGCCCAGCATTAACACTCAAGATGGTTACCTCTGGCACGGCGATCTCGTGCACTTGCTTGCTGCCTCTGCAGACTTTTGCGTAATGTCCTTTCTTTTTGCAGGAATTGCATTGCGCTTCTTTCACCGGACAGTCCTTGTAATCCGCCTTGTGTGACGCTGATCCACATCTGTAGCATGTTTTCCTTGGTGCAGCAGAAGTTTGAGGCAATGTCCTCTTCCCTCTCTGGAATTTGCGGTGTTGCTGCGGTCCTTTCAGATGCACCGCTTGCACTGCACCCTCTGCAACGGTCGTGCTGCTCATGACTTTAGCCTCTGTAATAGCTGTTTCAACTTGGCGCGCAATCAGCAACGTTTTGGTAAGTGTTAATCCGTCTTCCAGTAGTAATCTTTCCCTGATGCGCGATGAGTTGGTCTTTTCGACAATTTGATCGCGTAGCATCTCGTCCGGCGGCACGGTGGTGTAGTGGTTAGCGCTGTCACCTCACAGCAAGAAGGTCCTGGGTTCGAGCCCCGGGGCCGGCGAGGGCCTTTCTGTGCGGAGTTTGCATGTTCTCCCCGTGTCCGCGTGGGTTTCCTCCGGGTGCTCCGGTTTCCCCCACAGTCCAAAGACATGCAGGTAAGGTTAACTGGTGACTCTAAATTGACCGTAGGTGTGAATGTGAGTGTGAATGGTTGTCTGTGTCTATGTGTCAGCCCTGTGATGACCTGGCGACTTGTCCAGGGTGTACCCTGCCTTCCGCCCATAGTCAGCTGGGATAGGCTCCAGCTTGCCTGCGACCCTGTAATGAGATGAGCATCTCGTCCTCCAATCCACCGAAGTTGCATGTTGTAACCAGCTCTTTCAATGCAGCATGGAACTGGTCTGTCGTTTCCCCTGCCCGCTGACCACGCTGTCTGAAGCGGTAACGTTCAGCCACGACATTGACTTTGGGTGTAAAAAAATCCTCCAGCGCTTTAAGAGCCTTTGCATAGGTGTTGTCATCAACTGTAAGTGTGTAGAAAAGTCTCTGACCTTCAGCGCCCAAACAGTGTATCAGCAGAGCATGTTTCCTAGCGTCGGTTATCTCACCCTCAGACATTGCTAGCAGAAAGTTGTCGAAGGAGCGGATCCATGCTTTAAATGGAATCGGCGGTTCGCCTACATTTTGTAGAAAAGGCGTCGGCTGGCACAGAGTCGTCATCCTCGTCGCCAATATGTTGTGTCATAAATGATCACAGGTGGTTGTAAACAAACATACTTTTATTCATAGAAAATAAACGTAAGCATGAGAGCATCAAAATGCGCGCCCCATCACTTCCTGTTTTTCTATCTCTCCTCTCTTTTGTTACACATCTCTGAACAAGTAGTACCAGCTCCGCCTAGTGGAAGGGATGAACATAACATTCCATATACCACACAAACCTACATGTGTGGGAAACCAGAGCACCCAGAGGAAACCCACACAGACACAGGGAGAACATGCAAACTCCACACAGAAAGGCCCTCGTCAGAGTCTGGGCTTGAACCCAGAACCTTCTTGCTGTGAGGCAACAGTGCTAACCACTACACCACTGTGCCACAGCAACAAAGATGGTTAATCAATTTGTTTGTTTTTTTTACTGTGTCTTCATGGTTATGTTAGAGGCACATATTCAGAGGTACTTTACAAGCTTAGGGCTGGAATATGTTGCTTCCTCAAACTAAGTGAGAATAAAACTATATTTTCATGCACCACTGTGTCAGACGCACGAAGGAGGCAGATGTAAACGCAGAAGTGTTTATTATAATACAGTGCACTCTGTACAGGAAGTGCAGGAAAACACACAAAAGCAAACAGTCCAAATCGGCAGACAAGGTCATAAACAGAAAAACAGGCAAGAGGTCGATCGAGGTGCAAACGGGCTATCGGAGGCAAAACGAGGACGGGAACTAGAACCAGGAAGAGGAGTCGAGAAACCAGGAAAATCAGAAATACGGGAAACAAGGCTCGGTAATGCACACTGAACGTGGCGTAATACTTCACGTCGCATTACCTTCAGCACAGTCCTTAAATAGCCCAACATTTAGTTCACTGATTGAGGACAGGTGCGCCTTGTTCACGGCGCGCGTGCTGGAGCTCGTTTGGCACACGCGCAGCCCGAGGCGCACCTTCAGGTGCATGCGCCAAGGCGAACAGGACTGACACACTGGGATTGGAGCTTGTTAATCTCATCTCTGTTGTCCATATTTAGCGAGCTCGCTAATACACTGTCAGGTTTGTTTAGATTTGGGTGGGGGGAGGCGTATCAAACTCTACTGGCTGTTGTGTAACTGACTTCCTGTTTTACAATAAATCACAGCTAAGAAGCCATTTCATGGTCATTTTAATTAATCTCCTAATTCACATACGTGCTTTTTCTGCATCTGTTCATATATCAGCCCTTAAATTTATTTAATTATTTCCGGTACATTTGCTGTAAATACGAGGTTTTTTTAATGGTTTAGAATTAGCATACTGTGATGGCTGTTTCACTAGGTCACCAACCCTGTCCTTAAAGGCTCTACAAAGCCTTACTTTCCCAACACACACCACCCAAATGCACTCTATGAACACCTACCTGCTAGCTTCACATTGTCTGACCTTTTTTTTTTTTTTTTGATGTCTTAAATCTCACTGCACACAAGTCAAGCACTCCCAATAGAGCTGTGGATACAGAGAAAACCTCCCAGTTAGTGGTACAGCAGATAAAAGCACTGCTGCAGCTGCCTGTCCTTCATGATGAAGCACCCTTTTCATCATTGCTGGTGACAGGTTTTACCATCCTCCCATATTTATCCAACCACCTCTTCTTCAATACTCCATTGGGGGGACACTTAATGTACCCTGAGTCTGAACCCCTTGTCACCTGCTCACTCACGGAGCTCTCCAGTCTCTACTGTGAGACAGCTGAGGGAAGTAAGAGCCAGTATCTTAGGACATGTTAATGTGTAGCTTCTCTTTGTAACTCCGGCCTTTTGTAGGACAATAGAGAAGACAGGCGTGAAGAGGAAACTGAGCCGGTGTGTGTACAGATTCAGTTCATTAAAACAAGAAGAAAGACTAGGATTCATCATTGTCTTATTTGTTTCGGTGTGTTTGCGTGCGAGAGTGCTTAATAAAGTATGGTGGGAGTGTGGTTCGGGACAAAACTCTTTGGAGAGCTAGACTGTCGGGTTTAGTAAAAACACTGATGTGCTTTCAGGGTTTTGTGAGCTCATTCATGCGCGCACACACTATAAAGCATAATGAGGTGTAAAAGGCTGGACATAAAGGGAAAAGGAATAACAATAACACCATCATTTAACAGCTTTGTGATTGATCACTGCTAGACAGGCACAATGTGGCAAAGTGCCAAAAAAGAAATGTGCATTAAAAGTTGCATTTTGGCAAACTAAGCATGTATTTCTATCTTTATGGGGACGTGTTGGAGCCCCCCCCCCCCCCCCCCCACACACACACACACACACACACACACACTTTATAACTAAGGATTAAGTGTTGCATGGCTCCTAAATTTACTGGCTGGTTAGTCATCTATTCCATTTTAAAAAGCTAAATCTATTTCAAGACATTTATTTTTCAGCTGGTAGGGTTTTATTTATTTGTTTGTTTGTTGTCATGTCAAACTGCACTTCAATTAATGGCCAAACACAGGCTACTTCCAGCATCGTTGCATTTTAGGCTACACTGTTACCATTGAAAGTAAATAAACTGGTGTAATAAATGTGCAAAATAATAAATCGGTGCATCATAGTCCACGATGTAATTAAAGACGTATCCATCCATCCATCCATCCATCCATCCATCCATCCATCCATCCATCCATCTTCTACCGCTTATCCGGATCCGGGTCACAGGGGTAGCAGTCTAAGCAGAGCAGCCCAGACCAGACTTCCCTCTCCCTGGCCACCTCCATCAGCTCTTCCGGGGGAATACCGAGGCGTTCCCAGGCCAGCCGAGAGATGTAATCTCTCCAGCATGTCCTGGGTCTTCCCCGAGGTCTCCTCCCGGTGGGGCATGCCCAGAAAACCTCCCTTGGGAGGCGTCCAGGGGGCATCCTAACAAGGTGCCCGAACCACCTCAACTGACTCTTTTCGATCTGGAGGACCAGTGGTTCTACTCCGAGTCTCTCCCGAATGACCAAGCTTCTCACTCTGTCTCTAAGGGAGAGCCCAGCCACCCTGTGAAGAAAACTCATTTCTACTGCTTGTATTAAAGACGTACCTTTTTCTTAAAATGCTTTTATGCGATTTTAAACTCAGTGTGTACATGCAGCATGGCACAGAAACTCCTTATAGCTTAATAATGGATGGAGGATATGATGTCGACAGTAGCATCTGGGAGGTTTTTCAGCTATGTCAAATTGCAATCTCAGTCGTGTCCAACAAAAAGTCTCGGTCGGCCTCCTGAGAGAAAGAATCTTAATATGGTCTACTCTGAGGTAGCTTCTTTCATTATAATACAATGCAGGACACACAAGGAAATTAATTACGGAAATCAAATTATAGCTTTGTGAATGTGTACCAATGTACATACAACAGAATGTCGTGTTTTAACAAAACTTCAGCAAGGAGCTATGAAATATCTATGAGAGAAAGTAAAACTTATTGGGCTATTTTACTCCATTTAATGGAAATTATAGTATTGTGTGTCTGTCAAAAGACAATAATGAATAAGATGCACTGACCCTGAAAATGGTGTTGATAGAGAGAAAGAAGAAGGTAAATCAATCTTCTGTATAAGGTATGTGTCACACACACACACACACACACACACACACACACACTGAATTTGGACAGAATGGCCTTTAAAAGCTATACTCAGTTGATGCCAGTCAATGACCTTATTAAAGAAATCCTATGCAATTCCATTTTGAGACTCTTTTCCCTAAAGCATAGCAGTATTAAGTTCATTGTAAATTCTGTTTATGAAAAGTAGACTGACTTTTTCATATTTTTCAGGTTTAGGTGAGAAAAGATTTCCCCCTGACACCCACTTATTTTTGTTTAGTGGACCGAAAGCTACTGAATTCAAATCAGACTTCCAATTTTATTAATTAATTTTTTTAACAGAAAAATTAATGAATTTAGCACCACATGGCCCTAAATTCTCCACTATTTTTTACTGCTTCACCATGACCCAGGCGGCACGGTGGTGTAGTGGTTAGCGCTGTCGCCTCACAGCAAGAAGGTCCGGGTTCGAGCCCCATGGCCGGCGAGGGCCTTTCTGTGCGGAGTTTGCATGTTCTCCCCGTGTCCGCGTGGGTTTCCTCCAGGTGCTCCGGTTTCCCCCACAGTCTAAAGACATGCAGGTTAGGTTAACTGGTGACTCTAAATTGACCGTAGGTGTGAATGTGAGTGTGAATGGTTGTCTGTGTCTATGTGTCAGCCCTGTGATGACCTGGCGACTTGTCCAGGGTGTACCCCGCCTCTCACCCATAGTCAGCTGGGATAGGCTCCAGCTTGCCTGCGACCCTGTAGAACAGGATAAAGCGGCTAGAGATAATGAGATGAGACCATGACCCAATTCAAGATACTACATCATGCATCATGTGGTGGGCTTCCCCCGTTCACGCAAGGCACTGTGGGACACAAATTTGAAACAAGAGAGAAAAATGGAGGATGTGAGTGTGCGAATGAAACGTGAAAGACTGACGACAGTAACGGAAAGCAAGAAGAAAAGACGTTATGTTATATGCGAAGGAAAGGAAATGCAGGACCAAACTAATAAATATCAGCGGTCAGCGAGTGCCTCGGTGTGATCAGCTGTTCATTTAGCGACAGAATGATGTAACTGTCAGTACATGCTCAAAGGTAAACCTGTAGATGGCAGTAATGCAACACTGTGGATGCCAGCTGCTGTAAAACCCAAAAGAAGAAGAAGATGATGCTGAAAGGTAAACCTGCGCATTCGCACATGGACTTCCTCTGTCTGCTTAACTGTGCAAAGCGAACAATTTCATGCACATTATTTGCTTGGGAATCCCCTCAAATTAAATAACTTCCCAGCCACAGAATGGCCTGGGTTGGGGTTTTTTTTTTAGATATTACAGAAATAAACATATATCACAATGACTAAAGTTCAGAGAGAGCTAAATTTCACCGGTTTTATGAAATCAAAAGGCCGTCTACTTTTAAATATTGGGAGTTTATTCCTCAAAATGCTTTCTTTTTCACAACACCTTATAAATGCTATAAATAACTGAAAGTAAGATTTTTTTTTCGTTCTTGTTGTTTAAAAATGTTTTGATCATATTTTTACCTCAGCCAGCTTTTTTGGAAGAGGTTATGTTTTCGCCGCTGTTTGTTTGTGTCTCTGTTCCCAACATAACTCAAAAAGTAGTGAATGGATTTTGATGAAATTTGGAGGAAAGGTGGATCATGGGCCAAGAAACAATTGATTAGATTTTGATGCAAATCTGAATATGTGGCTTGGCGGGAGTATGCACTCTACCCAGTGCCCTTCTAGTTTTTGTATGGTTAGTAGATGCAATGTTTTATGAAAGTTCAGTAAATTTCAATAATTATTATAAACCATTTTACATCCATCCATTTTCTTCTGCTGATCCGAAGTTGGTCACGGTGGCAGCAGGCTACGCAGGGTATTCCAGGCGTCCCTCTCCCCAGCAACGCTTTCCAGTTCCTCCTGGGAGATCCCAAGGTGCTCCCAGGCCAGATGAGATATATAATCTCTCCAGCATGTTCTGGGAGCAGGAGGTAATTATTATCATTGAGGAGATAAATTCCAATATTTTGGTTGTATCTAAGATAAACTATAGCCTAGACATGCACCTAGAGCTTATTGATAAATAGCCTCCAGACAGCAATGTTTGAACCTGGAGTCCAAGTTCCATGTGAAAATTTTCAAGGTGAGTTAAAACAAATGGCCAGTGAGATTATTGAAACTGTAATCACTTATTTGAGGTATTGGCAAAACAAGCTTTTTTAATGCCGGAATCATGAAGTGGGTCTTTAATCTAGAATATCTGGCTCTCCCCTTTCAATTATGCTGTCATAGTTAGTCTTGCCGGAGTCCCTGCTTGCACTCAGTGCAAAATGTAAATTGTTCTTACTCTTTAGGTGACATTAATCCCAACCCCCGTCTCTTCCCTCTATCTGTCCCTCTCTGTTGAGTTACATGTCGATCCTGAGATATCAATGATGCTGACCTCTTTTGCTCCTCAGACCTTCCTGATCCATCCTGATGCCCTACATCTGGCCGGAGTCTCATCACATTGCTCCTGTGAAGGATGGTCCTATATGGACAGTCGAAAGTCACACTTGGAACATGGCTCTGGACACTTACAGTAATACATTTATGACTGAGGATGACAGTTGACTTGCTCACTTTAAGACTGCAGTTGTCATGAACAGTTTTGCACTCAAGTTTCCATCAATGAACAGTTTATAGTATCAACAAAACAGACTCGTTAAAACTATAATGATTTTCCTGGTTACACAGTTAGACTTTTTGACAATATAGGACACCATTATAGAAGCAAGTTATTTATAATCATGCTATCTGTTATCACCCAGATGAGGATAGGTTCCCTTTTGAGTCTAGTTTCTCTCAAGAGTTCTTCCTCATGTTGTCTGAAGGAGTTTTTCCTTGCCACCATAGCCACAGGTTTGCTCATTGGGGATAAATTAGGGATAAACTTAGCTCATGTTTAAAGTCTTTTTAATTTTCTGCAAAGCTGCTTTGTGACAATGTCCGTTGTTAAAAGTCCTATACAGATAAACTTAACTTGACTTGACATTCAATGGAGAGAAACCTCAATCCTAATCCCAGACTCTTAGGGTTAGGTTGACTGACTGCTAAACTTTTTATGGGTTCCTTCATGTGAAATTCATCAAAATCATTTACACTGAGAGATGAGACTGAGATGGTATGGGCACATCCTGAGAAGAGATGCAGAGCATGTTGGAAGGAGAATGTTGAGGATGGAGATGCCAGGCACACGAAAACAAGGAAGGCCAAAGAGGAGATACATGGATGTGGACATGAAAGAGGACATGAAAGTGGCAGGTGTGGTAGAGAAGTATGTGGAAGACGGAGCAATGGAGACGAAAGATCCGCTGTGGTGACCCCTAATCGGGAGCAGCCAAAAGAAGAAGAAGAAGATAATTCTTAAAACTTATTGAACCAATATCCAACCCAAACCATCCATCCATTATCTGTAACCACTTATCCTGTGCAGGGTCGTAGGCAAGCTGGAGCCTATCCCAGTTGACTATGGGCGAGAGGCAGGGTACACCCTGGACAAGTTGCCAGATCATTGCAGGGCTGACACATAGAGACAAACAACCATTCATGCTCACACCTATGGTCAATTTAGAGCCACCAATTAACCTAACCTGCATGTCTCTGAACTGTGGGGGAAACCGGAGCACCCGGAGGAAACCCACACAGACATGGGGAGAACGTGCAAACTCCACACAGAAAGGCCCCCCCGTCAGCTCGAACCCAGAACCTTCTTGCTGTGAGCCGATAGTGCTAACCACTACACCACTGTGCCACCCCAAACCCTTGGAACAATATCAAACCTTGAGAACCAATATCAAACCCAAACCCTTAGAACAAAACCAATATCAGTTGATTTTGGTTTGGTGATAGTGCTTGCTATGGCATTCAATGAATGATGGAAATGGGGTGCACAAATTTTATCTATAAGACACAACCTGGACAATGCCATCTCAAGCTGATCTATTGGAAGATTCCTTTCTTTAGGTTTGTTTCATGGACGTCCCATATAAGTCAGATATAAGTCCCAGTCCCATGCATACTGAACTCTGCACTTTATGTTGTTTGTGTTTGCACTTTATGTTGGTTGTCTCATTTATTGATTGCAGTGTTGCACTCTTGCACTTTATGTTATATCGTAGATTGTCGTCCTGTGATGTTTAATGTAGCACCATGGTCCTGGAGAAACGTTGTTTCATTTTAACTGTGTACTGTACCAACTGTATATGGTTGAAATGACAAATAAAAAAGCCTTTACCTTAACCTTAAATCATGCGAGTAACTTTACTTTTTATACAATGACACGTTAAAAGCTATTCAACATTTCAGATAAACATTGTAAAACTACAGAAAGGAAAATTAATTAGCCAGATCACATTGTGTTCATGTTCTAATCACAGAAATTCAGTGATCATTAGTAGTTGAAGCCACTTAATTGTAACGCATATAAATGCAAAATCGCAGCAGGAAGAATTACTCAACAAGAGGGGCTCATTGCCTGGAAGGATGTGTCGTAATTGCCTATAATGTGAATGATCTTTTAATTTCAAAGGTTAACAAGGCATATCCTGGCACATCTCAGAAGAAATGGGAAAGATAAAAAAATTGTCTTTGGAAATTGATATTTTCTGGATAAAGTTATGGGGATGCACAGTTGTGTGGCTTCCAGAGGTGGACAAAGTATCTACCTTCGTTACTTAAGTCAGAGTCCAGATCCCACTGGTCAAATGTTACTCCGATACAAGTGAAACTTGTCCAGTCAAATTTTTACTTAAGTTAAAGTACTGAAGTACTTGCTTTTAAAAATACTTAAGCATTCAAAGTACATTTTCTGTCAACACATTGTTATATTTTTGCCACAACGCTTACAAAACCTAATGCCTCTGAAGCAACCAACTGGATTTACTGGATTTACAAAATGAACGCATGCTGTGCTAGCTAGTCAGTGAAACTCCACCTGACATGCTAGCAAACTCTTTTCAAACTTGAAATCATATTGGGTAGCTAACGCTACTAGAAAAGAAAGATTTCTACATTCTGTTTATTTGGCAAGATTATGCTAAAACATTTCTGAAAGGACTTCAGATAAGTTAACGTTATTCATGTTAGCGTAACTCCGTTTTTACATGCTAACTAACAGTGTCCAAGTTAACTAGCTATGTGTAAACGTTAGCTGTGGACAAGGCTATGGCAACTTGGCGGGCAAATCCATAGAAAGTGATTTGACTAACCAGACTGCATAGCTATTGCAACGTTATCGCTAGCTCTAAAAGCACAGACAACTTCATTGCAAGCTTTCTCTTGGAATAAAACGTTTACATTCCTCAATATGCTTCCGCAGGTTGGACGGTGAGTTTTTGTAGGCCGTGATGTGGTTCATTTTAGGCAAACAAAGCGAACATTTAAAACAAAATGAATCTTTAATTCTTTCAGAAAACTGAAACATGAGTTCATTGGCCATGGGTGTGTGTGCATTCCCCAGAAGAACTGCCTCTTTCTATTCTGCCATCAACTGATCGTGTTCAAATAATGCGACTGAGAAATCATTGATCTTGATTTTATACAGTCTGTGGACGTGACGTGACCCTAGTGATTGCTGATCGGCTGTCTCAGTATCACGTGTGAAAAAAAAACCAATCACGTTTTAGAAAAGAAAAAGAAAAAACATTCACTTGATAGAACCTTGATAGAAATGTAGTGGAGTGAAAAGTACGATGTTTGTCTTTCAAATGTAGTGAAGTTAAAGTCATAAGTGTCCAAAAAAGAAAAATACTCAAGTAAAGTACAGATACTCAAGAAATGTACTTAAGTACAATACTCAAGTAAGTGTACTTTGTTACTGTCCACCTTTGGTGGCTTCACAAATACACATTTCTTTCTGTCTTGGCTGGAATTTGTGTTATTTAATGCTGCACATCCTGCTCAGATGTTTTTAAGACCATTATTATTTGGACCAATAGGGTGCGTCTGCTGAAAATGGCTCTGATTTACATCACTTTCACTTTAGGGAGAAATATCTTATATCCAGTAATGTTCTTTGCCGCAGATCATTAAGCACTGGGGGGAACAGAATATGCCCTGAGTTTTCTCCTCAGTTCATCTGCTCTTGATGAGCTTTTGCCAGGAGTAATCTAACCTTCTAATTAGAATAAAATGAGAATCTAATCATTCCATAAGCATGAAGAACTGAGGAAATGTCATGTTTCACTTGCATGCAGATATCGTGTTTGTGAACATTCTTTCGCTGATTGTAGTGCTTTTGACTTCACTGAAAGGTCAAAATTATAATTTACTTTTACACCAATTATAGCCTCATTTCACAATCTGGATGAGTCTGTGCTGGTACATCCAATGCTTCAACCAATGGAAAAAAGGGAAATAAAGGAAAATACGGGGCAGATATTTCACGATTTTGTTTTTCTCTTTTCTTTTTTCAACAACTTTCATGTTATTTTTTTTTTTTTTTGTGGGGTGGGTTCCTGACCTTATTTCTGCATGAATTTGATTTCTGTTCATAAAAATATCATTCTTCGTCCTTCGTGGTTTCATCAACTGGAAAAATTTGCAATGTCTGAGAAAAAAAAAAGTTGTGTGTTGTTAAAGAAATGATTAAATACATGGGGGACATTCAGAATTGTATTTGTTTTTTCTACTTTTCAAGCATCAGATTGTGAAAAGCGACATGCATCATTAACAGTGGTGTGTTAATGTTAGAGTATCTCTCTCTTTCTCTCTCTCTGTATGTGTGGGGTGGGGGTGGGATGTGCTGCTCTATATAACTTCATATCACTGTCAGAAATAAGAGTACAGTAGTCGCCCATTTCTGTACCCCAAGGTACAATCTACATTATTGTACCCTATTATCAGGGCTCATTATTGGGCCTCGGGGTAACTATGTGTATCTTTTAAGGGCCAAAAAGGTACTTATACAGTGGATATAAAAAGTGTACACACCCCGTTAAAATAGGTTTTTCTGATGTAAAAAAATAAGACCACGATAAATTATTTCAAAACTTTTCCCACCTTTAACATGACCTATAACCTGTACAATTCAATTGAAAAACAAACAAATCTGTTAGGGGGAAAAACATTAAAAAAATTAAAAAATAAAAACATACAATAAGCTGGTTGTATAAGTGTGCACACCCTTGGACTAATACTTTGTTGAAGCACCTTTTGATTTAATTACAGCATTCAGTCTTTTTGGGTCGGAGTCTATCAGCCTGCCGCATCTAGACTTGGCAATATTTGCCCACTCTTCCTTGCAAAAGCGCTCCAAATCTGTCAGATTGCGAGGGCGTCTCTTGTGCACAGACAGCCCTCTTCAGGTCACCCCACAGATTTTCAATTGGATTTAGGTCTGGGCTCTGGCTGGGCCGTTCCAAAACTTGTTTGGGGTCATTGTCATGCTGAAAGATGAAATTCTACTTCATTTTCAGCTTTGTAGCAGACACCTGAAGGTTTTGGGCCAAAACTGACTGGTGTTTAGAACTGTTCATAATTCCCTCCACCTTGACTAAAGCCCCTGTTCCAGCTGGAGAAAAACAACCCCAAACCATGATGCTGCCACCACCATGCTTCACCATGGGTATGGTGTTCTTTTGGTGATGCGCAGTGTTGTTTTTGCCCCAAACATACCTTTTGGAATTGTGGCCGAAAAGTTCAACCTTCAGACCATAACACATTTTCCCACATGCTTTTGGGAGAGTTGATGTTTTTTTTTTTTTTGCAAAATTTAGCCAGGCCTGGGTGTTTTTCTTTGACCCAACCTCATAGTCCAGACATATGGAGAATACGGGAGACTGTTGTCACATGTAGTACACAACCAGTACTTGCCAGAAATCCCTGCAGCTCCTTCAGTGTTGCTGTAGGCCTCTTGGCAGCCTCCCTGACCAGTTTTCATCTTGTCTTTTCATCAATTTTGGAGGGACATCCAGTTCTCGGTAATGTCACTGTTGTCCCATATTTTCTCCACTTCTTGATGACGGTCTTCACTGTGCTCCATGGTATAGCTAATGCTGTGGAAATGTTTTTGGACTCTTCTCCTGACTGATACCTTTCAACAATGAGATCCCTTTGATGCTTTGTAAGCTCTCTGTGAACACCGGCTTTTGCTGGAGGATGCAACTGAGTAAATGTCTGAACTTTATTTGGGGTTAATCAGAATCATTTTAATTGATGGCAGGTGTGAACCCAAAAAGACTGAATTCTGTAATTAAATCAAAAGGTGCTTCAACAAAGTATTAGTTTAAGGGTGTGCACACTTATACACTTATGCAACCAGCTTATTGTACGTTTTTTATTTTTTAAGTGTCCCCCAACAGATTTGTTTGTTTTTCAACTGAATTGTACAGGTTATAGGTCACATTAAAGGTGGGAAAAGTTTTGAAATTATTTATAGTGATCTTTTTTTTTTTTTTACATCAGAAAAACCTTTCATTTTAACAGGGTGTGTACACTTTTTATATCCACTGTATGTTCCCAGGCAGTATATAAAGGGTATGAATAAGTACCTTAGAAGGTACTGCCCCAGTGACAAGCTGTTGTACCCCTAAAGGTACAATAATGTACTTTATTTTCTGAGAGTGATGTGAGGTTCCTGCAGTGAAAGGAGAACATACAAATTCTAATCTATGTTACAACAACTAAAGATTTGCTCATGATCACTGAATTAACAGTTATACTTGTAGTAGTTTCAATAGTGCATGTATTATTACATTGCTGTATATAGCAATACTGCATAAGGCACAGTGGTGGTGGCACCTGACCCCCACCAAAATCAAAAGACCTTCTGAGCAAATGTCAAAATCTTTTGTCAGACCCACTTTATGCATTATCTTTATTCATAAGCACTTGGGTTTTTAAAAAAGGCATCAACCCAAAATGACAATAAAGTGGAGCTTGCCCCTAACACAACTCACTCAGTATGCATTAACATAGCAAATTTATGTTTCCTACATCTGTGTGTGTGTTGACCTGCTTGTTTGACCCTCTCACCATGGGACTTAAGTGGCCATCCAAGTCATATTGTCCCTTTGGTCATTCAGATCCCTCTTTCAGCGCATGCTGAGCACACATTGTAGTGCATCTGTGGAGTGCTGAGGTAGTGACAGTTTCCAGATTTCTCTGTGTGAGGTTGCCAGATGCTCCTTACTCAAAAAGACGTGTAAAATATGTGCTTGTGATAATAAGTATTAATCCAAAGTTTCTAAAATCAAAGCTTTATATATCCATCCATCCATTATCTGTAGCCGCTTATCCTGTTCTACAGGGTCGCAGGCAAGCTGGAGCCTATCCCAATTGACTATGGGTGAGAGGCAGGGTACACCCTGGACAAGTCGCCAGGTCATTGCAGGACTGAGACATAGAGACAAACAACCATTCGCACTCACATTCGCACCTACGGTCAATTTAGAACCACCAATTAACCTAACCTGCATGTCTTTGGACTGTAGGGGAAACCGGAGCACCCGGAGGAAACCCACGGGGAGAACATGCAAACTCCGCACAGAAAGGCCCTCATCGGCCACTGGGCTCGAACCCAGGGCCTTCTTTCTGTGAGGCGACAGTGCTCACCACTACACCAATGTGCTGCGCAAACTATATTGTTGTTGGTGTTGTAATTAACAATTATTTGCCAAAGGCTAGGTGAATATCAGTAAATAATAACCGAGATGAAGTCAGGGTTATTATTCACTGATATTCACTGAGCCTGAGGCAGATAACAGTTTTAATATAAATACACCAGTGATTATTAAAAAAAAAAGAAAAATCTCATTCTCATCTCATTATCTCTATCCGCTTTATCCTGTTCTACAGGGTCGCAGGCAAGCTGGAGCCTATCCCAGCTGACTACGGACGAAAGGCAGGGTACACCCTGGACAAGTCGCCAGGTCATCACAGGGCTGACACATAGACACAGACAACCATTCACACTCACATTCACACCTACGGTCAATTTAAAGTCACCAGTTAGCCTAACCTGCATGCCTTTGGACTGTGGGGGAAACCGGAGCACCCGGAGGAAACCCACGCGGACACGGGGAGAACATGCAAACTCCGCACAGAAAGGCCCTCGCTGGCCACGGGGCTCGAACCCGGACCTTCTTGCTGTGAGGCGACAGCTGGACTACACCACTACAGCCACTACACCACCGTGCCGCCCAAAAGAAAAATCATATTTACAAAATAATTTATTTCAATCTTCAAAAGCCAAGTGCAAATGTAATTGAATGAATTGGCTTGCGTCACACACGCTGACTCACATAAAATACTTTGTTTTGAAATCGATAAAATAAATCACAACTCCACCTTACCTTTGAATAGTTTTCGACCAAACTTCGTCGCATCTTTAGTCCTTTTAGGAACAGCGTTTTCATTCATAATCTGTAATTCTTCCTCACTTACAGTGACAAAGTGATTGGCCGCCATTTTGCCAAGTCACTTGAGGGAATGATCAAGAAATAATCCGAATCTCTTGACCAATCAGCACGTACAATTTTCTATCATCACCTGCATATTTATACTAATAAGAGTTATAAAATACTGAATAATAATAATAATAATAATTTCAACTCAATGACCTGGCGACTTGTCCAGGGTGTACCCCGCCACTTGCCCATAGTCAGCTGGAATAGGCTCCAGCTTGCCTGCGACCCTGCACAGGATAAGCGATTACAGATAATAGATGGATGGATGGATGGATGGATGGATGGATGGATAGGGTATTTTTAAAAATGCCTCTTTTTTCATGTAATTCTGTAGCCTCCATCTTAACCCTTTATTAAAGTTCATGCAGCCTGATGTCAGATGCAAGGCTTCATAATTCATGCAACATTCTGTTATCATGATTGAATATAATTGTCCCTAATTCGTGAAAACACTGATGCTCCATATAACAAATTACAAGCATAAAACATTGAGCAAAAAAAAGCTTACATTTATACAAATACTGTCCATAGGCCAAATAAGTTGAATTGGCATCAGTCATGCATCAGAAAGATGGCTACCTCTAGGCTATAGAGTACTACTGATAGACAAACATTTAATGATGACAAAATTTAACCCAGCAGCATGGCGGTGTAGTGGTTAGCACTGTTGCCTCACAGTCAGAAGGTTCTGGATTTGAGCCCAGTGGCCAATGGGGGGCCTTTTTGTGTGGAGTTTGCATGTTCTCCCCGTGTCTGCGTGGGTTTCTTCCGGGTGCTCCGGTTTCCCCTGCAGTCCAAAGACATGCAGGTTCGGCTAATTGGTAGCTCTAAATTGACCGTAGGTGTGAATGTGAGTGTGAATGGTTGTTTGTCTCTGTGTGTCAGCCCAGTGATTTGGTGGCTTATCCAGGGTGTACGGCGCCTCTCACCCATAGTCAGCTGGGATAGGCTCCAGCTTGCCTGTGACCCTGTACAAGATAAGCGGCTACAGATAATGGATGGATGGATGGATAATGGATGGATAATGGATGGATGGGAAATTTAACCCACCTTTTCACTTTTGTCATGAATGAATTGTGTGGGGTTTGGTTGGTTGGTTGGTTGGTTGGTTGGTTGGTTGGTTGGTTGGTTGAGGATGAGACAGCACAAGATGTACCTTTATACCTTTTGCACATATGGACAATAACCTGTTATATTGCACAAGTCATTTTGTTTGTACTCTACCTTCATGCTGCTGTCACTCTCAGAAAATAAAGTACATTATTGTACCTTTAGGGGTACAAGGGCTTGTCACTGGGGCAGTTCCCTCTCAGGTACTTATTTGTATCCTTAATATACTGCTTGGGAACATACATACAGTACTGTGCAAACATCTGAGGCACCCTCTATTTTTTTTCATACAAACTTTATAGATTTCTATTTCATGACTTCTACATTATGGAGTCAGTACAAAAACATGCTAGAGTCCAAACGTTCGTTTTCCAGCACAAAATTAAATGTTACAGAAAAAAAAGTTTGCATCTGAGCAGCATATTACGTAACAGAACACTTTTCCAACTAAAAAAGAAAACATAATGAAGGCTACTGGGTTTTGGTGCAAAATGAAGAAGCAAGTGTGACAAAGTGTCCAGAAGAACTGTAGCTGGTTCTGTAAGATGCTCAGTAAAACCTACAGCTCATTTCCTTATAAACTGCACTCAGACTACTATTTTTTTATTATTATTTAAAGCAAAGGGTCGCCTCACACCAAATATTGACTCTGTTTCATTTATTATGGCTTACTGCTTACTGTTTATAGTATTTTTGTGGCTACCACCTCATAGAGGTGAAGCGACACAGTAGCCACTATGTCACTGTGTTGTAAGAAGGACGGCCCCATATGGACAGTTGAAAGTCACACTTGGAAGACGCTCTGGACACTTACAGTCATGCTTTTATGGCTGAGAACTACAGTTGACTTGCTAACTTTAGGACTGCAGTTGTCATGAACAGTTTTGCACTCAAGTTTCCATCAATGAAGAGTTACAACATCAATGAAACTGACTTCATGTTAAAACTGTTAATGTTATAGTCATGTTGTCTGTTGTTGCCCAAATGAGGATGGGTTCCCTTTGAGTCTGGTTCCTCTCGAGGTTTCTTCCTCATGTAGTCTGAGGGAGTTTTTCCTTGCCACCGTCCGTCGCCACAGGCTTGCTCATTGGCGATAGATTAGGGCTAAAATTAGCTCATGTTTTAAGTCATTCAAATTCTGTAAAGCTGCTTTGCGACAATGTCTATTGTTAAAAGTGCTATACAAATAAACTTGGCTTGACTTGACTTGAATGTAAGAATGAGCGTAACAATAACGCACTGCGCCTGCACATAAGTATTACAATCACCAGAATGGCGAATCATGATCTCGCGATACGAACAGTTGGTCTCAAAGGTACACAAGAATGAATGGCGAAGCCATGATGTCATCGTGTTGTAAGAATGTAAGAATGAGTGTAACAATAGCAAAACTTCAGAACCAATCACCACTTATCTTGATCAAGTTCGATTACCCATTCGACTTCTTGATAAACTTTGGAACCAATCAGAACCAGAAATGAAATAAGAGAAACCTCATTATAACTTCATAGTTTCAGAAGATAATCGGCAGATAAAAAGATAAACGAAATTCACCTCGTGGTTCTCCAAGGCTACTGATTCGATATCAAGTAAGTGGTGTTTATTTGAAGAACATTTACCTTTTGATTATCGCAGCTTTTGTTTGGTCCTTCTGAAAGGACAAATGAAAAGTTTTGTAAGTTTTTTTTTTAGCTTTTTGTCAGATATATTGAGAAGCCGATATCAAACTTCTGCTATTTGCTTTAATTTTTTATTTTTTTTCGAGTCTTTACACTACACTTGTGAAACAAAACGTGCTCATTAGTACTAAATAATGCTTCTAAGACGATTCATGAACAAGTGCTTTCTTACTATTTTGAAAATTGATCTAGTTCACAGCGCTGTATTTTGAACAAAACACAGTAAACGAAATTGGTAACCAAAATCCTACAAGCCCTGATGCTGCTCACAGCTTGGTGATGCTTGCAAGAGATGAGGTACATGTATATAACATGTATATATGCTATATTTACTGTATGGACATGGGATCAGAAAACTATTTTATTTATAAGCAGTCGCCACATGGACCCATAGGGTACCTATTTTTTTATGTTGAAACATTTCATTTCATTATCTCATCTCATCTCATTATCTCTAGCCGCTTTATCCTGTTCTACAGGGTCGCAGGCAAGCTGGAGCCTATCCCAGCTGACTATGGGCGAGAGGTGGGGTACACCCTGGACAAGTCGCCAGGTCATCACAGGGCTGACACATAGACACAGACAACCATTCACACTCACATTCACACCTACGGTCAATTTAGAGTCACCAGTTAACCTAACCTGCATGTCTTTGGACTGTGGGGGAAACCGGAGCACCCGGAGGAAACCCACGCGGACACGGGGAGAACATGCAAACTCCGCACAGAAAGGCCCTCGCCGGCCACAGGGCTCGAACCCAGACCTTCTTGCTGTGAGGCGACAGCGCTAACCACTACACCACCGTGACGCCCTCATTTCATTATTTTTTAGCCATTTTTGGTCTACAGCATTTCTTTACATGTGCCTAAGACTTTTGCCTCAGAGGTCTAGTAATGAGCCCTATTAGTGTAGATTGTACCTCATCTCATCTCATTATCTGTAGCTGCTTTATCCTTCTACAGGGTCGCAGGCAAGCTGGAGCCTATCCCAGCTGACTACGGGCGAAAGGCGGGGTACACCCTGGACAAGTCGCCAGGTCATCACAGGGCTGACACATAGACACAGACAACCATTCACACTCACATTCACACCTACGGTCAATTTAGAGTCACCAGTTAACCTAACCTGCATGTCTTTGGACTGTGGGGGAAACCGGAGCACCCGGAGGAAACCCACGCGGACACGGGGAGAACATGCAAACTCCACACAGAAAGACCCTCGCCGGCCATGGGGCTTGAACCCAGGACCTTCTTGCTGTGAGGCGACAGCGCTAACCACTACACCACCGTGCCGCCCTAGATTGTACCTTTGGGGACAAAAATGGCTCCTACTGTACCCCTATTTCTGACAGTGCATGGACATGGACAGTCCTCTGATATGACTTGTTATACTGCTCACATTCATCCTGTATTCTTGTTGTCCATCCATCCATTATTCACTTATCCTGTTCGACAGGGTCGCAGGCAAGCTGGAGCCTATCCCAGCTGACTATGGGCAAGAGGCAGGGTACACCCTGGACAAGTCGCCAGGCCAGGGGTGTATCAAGCTTTCCAAAAGTGGGGGTGTTCTGTAATGGGGAAGCCATATCATTAGAAATCGGTTTATGGCTATATACACGCCCGGTGTGTACACTGTGATGTACTGTCAATGACCGATATGGAACTTTTTCATACCCATGGTCCATGGATGCAAATGAAAGGGAGGACAGCACAAAACCTATAAATCCAGTTGACTCCAGCCAAGTTCTGCATTTCATGCAGAGATCTATCATGTTGGGTTTTGGTGTTGTTACTCCCAGGGCTATGTAATTATTCAGTAAGTGAAGGCAAAAAGTATTGAGTGATAATTCTAGGTAACAGGATACTGTTCTATAACAGAGATGTTAGTATTGCTGCCTACACTGGTATACACTGATATAAACAAAACCAAAAACTTCACATAGCCCAAGAAGTCATACACAGTGTATAGATCATACACCATCATGCATAACAGTTTGGACTGGGATCGCTTTGTGTGAGCAGGAGGCATGGCTAATCAGTTCATGTTGGAGAAGCGCAGCATCCTGGAAGGACCTCTTTAGTATAGCATTCAAATAAGACGAGGCAGTTCCTGCTTTTAATGTCTTTAATTATTCAAACTCGTGTACAAAACTTGTTTGCATCATGCATTACATCAGGTTTAATGCATAAAATTTGAAAATGATGCAATAGACTACACATACAACAAACACTTAATGGCCAAATAACATTACTGTACAACAATTATTGAACATTCATTCGATTTGAAATGCCTTTAAATCTCAATTGAAAAACTCTTCTAAAAAGTGATAAGCAGTTATAATGCATGAAAAGTAGACTTGGTACAAACACACACACTCGTAATAAAAAACTTGCCTCAACTGACTTTACAACTGGTAACTACTATTAACACAATCTTTTAGGGCATGGCGCCTGGGACAACTGTTTGAACGACGGCATCGCAAGCGCTTTGAGAAGGGTCTGTCTGCAGAGCCGCAGAGCCAGGCACAGTAAGCACCGCATGCGACGTCAAACCTGGAACAGTGAATCAGGAGCGGTAAAACTGGTGTTGGCTCTGCAGCTCTGCAGACAGATACTGTATTATTGAGCGCTTTCGGCATGCTACGCAAACTGGCTATTATATTCACGCAACTGCTGATTGGTCGGGTGAGAAAAACTGTTTTGAGTCCGTTGCGTGGCTGTTTTTTGTCTAACGTTATGGCAATAGTTTACTTCCTTGTTACACATTTTATAGTAGCTGTATAATTTTCATAATGATGTCATTTTAATCTGACAAAAGTGCGGGGGATGAAATTGTGTTTCAACAAAAGTGGGGGGGATGAAACGTACGCATCCCCCGCAGGTGATACGCCCCTGCTCCAGGCCATCACAGAGACAAACAACCATTCACACTCACGGTCAATTTAGGCCAAGTTTACATTAGACTGTATCTGTCTCGTTTTCTTCGCGGATGCACTGTCCGTTTACATTAAAACGCCTGGAAACGCCGGGAAACGGGAATCCGCCAGGGTCCACGTATTCAATCCAGATCATGTCAGCTCCGGTGCTGTGTAAACATTGAGAATACGCGGATACGCTGTGCTGAGCTCTAGCTGGCATCGTCATTGGACAACGTCACTGTGACATCCACCTTCCTGATTCGCTGGCGTTGGTCATGTGACGCGACTGCTGAAAAACGGCGCAGACTTCCGCCTTGTATCACCTTTCATTAAAGAGTATAAAAGTATGAAAATACTGATGCAAATACTGCCCATTGTGTAGTTATGATTGTCTTTAGGCTTGCCATCCTTCCACTTGCAAGTGGTAAGTGATATGCGCTGGGATCACACACACAGCGGCTCAGTCCCGAATCACAGCTTGTGCACTTCACTCGCGCGCTCTGTGAGCTGCGCAGGGCTGGAGTGCGCACCCTCCAGAGGGCACTCGCTGTTCAGGGCGGAGTGATTTGGAGCGCAGGATGCCTGCGGAGCCGAGCATATCCGTGTATTGGTGTTGCTGTGTGCACGCAAATCATGTATTGGTGTTGCTGTGTGCACACTAATCGTTTTAAAAACGTTAATCTGATGATCCGCTGATATGGTCTAATGTAAACATGGGCTTAGAGTCACCAATTAGAAACCGGAGGAAACCCATGCAGACATGGGGAGAACATGCAAACTCCACACAGAAAGTCCTTCGCCATCTGCTAGGCTTGAACCCAGGACCTGCTTGCTACTGTATGAGGCGACAGTGCTAACCAGTGCACCACCGTGCCGTCTGTATTTTTGTTGTATTTCAGCTTATTTATTTATCTATCTACCTACTACCTTAAACTAAAAAACATGTTGGAATGGGAATAAAAGACTAAAATATGGCTGATGAAGCCCAACACAAAGTCGACTTACTGTTATCACCCCAAAGTTGATTATTTAACAGCGTGTCCTGAATAGACTGGTACCAAAATCCAGAATTGTGACACCCAAAGGCATTTTTGAGACAAAGTCGGCAAACAGTCTTATTTTGTCAATTTGGGTGTGCCGAATTCAAATCTGCAATATGCCGAGCTCTATCTGACCTCTGTTGACCTCTAGAGGTCATTGAACTTTGGGCCTGTAAACGTCTCAGCTGAACCCAGTTTCTCAGCTTTCTAAGGAATGAAATGTACTAAAATGATTAATGAAGTTAGCAAATGGCCTTGTTTGTTAAATGTTTGGGTGCTGAATTCATTTTTCATTTGTAAAACGACATATGACCTCTGATAACCTCAAGGTCATTAAACTTGGCCTACAGGCCTATGCATTTAACGGCATTTTTAAACTGACTTTACTCCCCCAAAAAGAATATGAACAGACAAAAAACAAATAGAAAGGATCAAATACAACATTAAATGCCAGTCCATGTACATGTGACTTACTTTTCACAATGAGAATGCCTAGGCGATCACCTTACATAACATTGCATTACATTTAGCGGTTATTGTTTATACAAAGCTACTGAAAAAAGGACAGATTCAGCAGCATACAAAATGTGGGGGCATACAGGGTATACAGGTTAATCAGGGTTAGTATATCTCATCTCATATCATCTGTAGCCGCTTTATCCTTCTACAGGGTCGCAGGCAAGCTGGAGCCTATCCCAGCTGACTACGGGCGAAAGGCGGGGTACACCCTGGACAAGTCGCCAGGTCATCACAGGGCTGACACATAGACACAGACAACCATTCACACTCACATTCACACCTACGGTCAATTTAGAGTCACCAGTTAACCTAACCTGCATGTCTTTGGACTGTGGGGGAAACCGGAGCACCCGGAGGAAACCCACGCGGACACGGGGAGAACATGCAAACTCCACACAGAAAGGCCCTCGCCGGCCCCGGGGCTCGAACCCAGGACCTTCTTGCTGTGAGGCGACAGCGCTAACCACTACACCACCGTGCCGCCGGGGTTAGTATATATGAGAGTTTTTTTCTTTGTTGTTTGTTTTTTGTTTTGTTTTAAACGGGGTAAAGCCTTTACAAAAAACAAAGAAAAAAACTCTCATATATACTAACCCTGATTAACCTGTATACCCTGTATGCCCCCACATTTTGTATGCTGCTGAATCTGTCCTTTTTTCAGTAGCTTTGTATAAACAATAACCGCTAAATGTAATGCAATGTTATGTAAGGTGATCGCCGAGGCATTCTCATTGTGAAAAGTAAGTCACATGTACATGGACTGGCATTTAATGTTGTATTTGATCCTTTCTGTTTGTTTTTTGTCTGTTCATATTCTTTTTGGGAGAGTAAAGTCAGTTTAAAAATGCCGTTAAATGCATAGGCCTGTAGGCCAAGTTTAATGACCTTGAGGTTATCAGAGGTCATATGTCGTTTTACAAATGAAAAATGAATTCAGCACCCAAACATTTAACAAACAAGGCCATTTGCTAACTTCATTAATCATTTTCGTACATTTCATTCCTTAGAAAGCTGAGAAACTGGGTTCAGCTGAGACGTTTACAGGCCCAAAGTTCAATGACCTCTAGAGGTCAACAGAGGTCAGATAGAGCTCGGCATATTGCAGATTTGAATTCGGCACACCCAAATTGACAAAATAAGACTGTTTGCCGACTTTGTCTCAAAAATGCCTTTAACTCCTTAAATAAGCACTTTTTTGAATTTTGGTACCAGTCTAGAAGTTGTTATTATCCAAACCATAAAACGTTCTAATGAGTGCATTAGTATAAACATGTGATCTGCGCTATTGTCAAACTGCTGTAGTGGAAAATTAATCAAGACCTCCTGACCAATCAGATTGCAGAATCCAGCAGCGCTGTGGTGAAGGTTTTATTGAGTGGAACTCCTCCTTCTGGACCTTCCTGCTAATTAAAGAACCTCTAACTGCACCATGTTCTTTCCAAAGTGCCCAATGAGCAAGAGATGAGACTTCAGAACCTACTGGAACTATTTGATTTGATTTTCTCTTCGAACCTACAACTTAGTGTGGGTGACATCATTAAAGAGGAGTGCGCGCGCTGTGGATGAATGAAGGCGTTCCGGAATGAACCCCGCTTCTGATCTCATGCCCTCCGCCAAGCTCAGCATGAACAAGGTGATTCGCGAGGGCTGCGAGCCAAACCCGTTAGAGCGACTTCCGCCTCCCGCGAGCGCGAGCAAACCCCTCACGCCGTTCAGCATCGCGGACATTCTCGGGAAGCCGAGCGGAGGCGCGCGCGCTCACCTGACTTCACCTGTGCGCGTGAAGCACCGCGTCACGTCTCCGGTGAGGCAGACGTCACCGCTGTGCGCCCTGCAGGAGCTGGCGAGGAGAACCTTCAGGGGGCTGGAGCTGGGTGCGCTCCAAGCAGCGCAGGGTAAGCCTCAGGGAGGAAGAAGGGCATGATGATGATGATGATGATGATAAACAAAATGAACTATTTTCCTCCATGGACAATACTGTAGAACAATAATAAACATTAGTAATGAATGATAACATGGAAAAAGCAGGGTAAAGAGAAATACATTAAAAAGTTATTCATATATATATATATATATATATATATATATATATATATATATATATATATATAAAGATGTTCAAAATTGGTTCTATTATTATTATGAGGAAGATGATGATGATGATGATGATGATGATGATGACGACACAACATACAACTAACAAATTGGTCACAGAAACGTTTATTGCTGATGATTATGATGATGATAAACAATGAATTATTTTCCTCCATGGACAATACTGTAGAACAATAATAAACATTAGTCATGAATGATAACATGGAAAAAGCAGGGTAAAGAGAAATACATTAAAAAGTTTATATATATATATATATATATATATATATATATATATATATATATATATATAAAGATGTTTAAAATTGGTTCTATTATTATTATTATTATTATTATTATTATGAGGAAGGTGATGATGATGATGATGATGATAAACAATTAATTATTTTCCTCCATGGACAATACTGTAGAACAATAATAAACATTAGTCATGAATGATAACATGGAAAAAGCAGGGTAAAGAGAAATACATTAAAAAGTTTTTTATATATATATATATATATAAAAAGATGTTCAAAATTGGTTCTATTATTATTATGATGATGATGACACAACATACAACTAACAAATTGGTCACAGAAACGTTTATTGCTGCTGCTGATGATGATAAACAATTAATTATTTTCCTCCATGGACAATACTGTAGAACAATAAAAAACATTAGTAATGAATGATAACATAAAAGAACAGGATAAAGTGGCTACAGATAATGAGATGAGATGAGAATATTTAAAAAAATCATTTTCATTTTGACACCAATATGCTATTCTTGCTACTTCTTATAATCATCATTTGAAAAATTTTCAAAATTGATTCAATAACTATTATTATTATTATTATTATTATTATTATGAGGAAGATAACGTGGAAGAAGAAAAAGAAGAGATGATGATGATACGACATACAACTAACAAATTGGTCACAGAAATGTTTATTGTTGTTGTTGTTGTTGCTGCTGCTGATGATGATGATGAGAAACAGATTGAATTATTTTCCTCCCTGGACAATGCTGTAGAACAATAATAAACATTAGTAATGAATGATAACATGGAAAAAGCAGGGTAAAGGGAAATATATTTAAAAAAAAAAATAATAATAATAAAAAAAATCATTTTCATTTTGACACCAATATGCTATTCTTGCTACTTCTTATAATCATCATTTGAAAAATGTTCAAAATTGGTTCAGTAACTAACTACAAGAAGAAGAAAAAGATGATAATGATGACACAACATACAGCTAACAAGTTGGTCACAGAAATGTTTATTGTTGATGATGATGATGATGATGGGCAAATTGAATTATTTTCCTACCTGGACAATACTGTAGAACAATAATAAACATTGGTAATGAATGATAACATGGAAAAAGCAGGGTAAAGAAAAATAAATGTAAAAAATAATAATAATAAAAATAATTTCTAAAAATAATTTTCATTTTGACACCATTATGCTATTCTTGTTACTTCTTGTAATAATCGTTTGAAAATGTTCAAAACTTAATTCAATAATAATAAATGTCGCCAGGCAAAACAAACCTCGCCCAGTAGCACTTATGATAAATATGAAGGAAGATATCGGGAAAAAAATAGGTACCCTACGGGTCCATGTGGCTACTGCTTATAAATAAAATAGTTTTCTGATCCCATGTCCATACAGTAAATATGGCATATATATTTACTTTATGAGGCAGTAGCCACAAAAATGAAGCGTAATCCAAAAATGAACAATTAAAAAAATCAGAGAAGTAAAATATATCAAGTGTCTGTACTTTATATTATTCTACTCTTATCTCTTACAGTTTTCGAAACTGAAACCTCCGAACTGAGGCTGACACACACACTGTCGCCATGACCCAAACTCTTATTTCCCGGAAATGGCCCGGCGCTAGAGCTCAGTGGAACACACTTTCCCTGTGTAATAAGCATAAACATGTCTGAAAGCGATTTCTTTAGCCTAGTCCATTTATTTCGAACGGTGAACCGAATTGTATCCACTCACTGGCCATTTTAATCGGAACACGTATATGCGCATGCGCAGTGCACAATTGTTACATTCTTACAGCATGATGACATAATGGCTCTATATGAGTCAGTAGACACAACAAAAATGATTTTGGCCTTTTTTGTGACCTTGACTGGATGACCTTCAAAATGTTGGAGGTTCTATTTGAGACCAATGCCTATCTATCCTGAAAGTTTCATGGAGATTGATCCAGCCATTTTTGTAAACGTAGTATTGTTTACAAAAAAAAACAAAGAAACCCAACCGAAAACAATACCTCGCCCCACTTACTCCATCGCAGGCGAGGTAATAATCATCATCATCATCATAAGAGTTTGTGATAAAGAAAAGGAAAAACAGGAAAGATATGAAGACTTGGCAAGAGAGATAAAAAAAAAGACTGTGGTATGGTATATGAAGAAGGTGGATGTACACTACCGTTCAAAAGTTTGGGGTCACTTTGAAATGTCCTTATTTTTGAAAGAAAAGCACTGTTCTTTTCAATGAAGATCACTTTAAACTAATCAGAAATCCACTCTATACATTGCTAATGTGGTAAATGACTATTCTAGCTGCAAATGTGTGGTTTTTGGTGCAATATCTCCATAGGTGTATAGAGGCCCATTTCCAGCAACTCTCACTCCAGTGTTCTAATGGTACAATGTGTTTGCTCATTGCCTCAGAAGGCTAATGGATGATTAGAAAACCCTTGTACAATCATGTTAGCACAGCTGAAAACAGTTGAGCTCTTTAGAGAAGCTATAAAACTGACCTTCCTTTGAGCAGATTGAGTTTCTGGAGCATCACATTTGTGGGGTCGATTAAATGCTCAAAATGGCCAGAAAAATGTCTTGACTATATTTTCTATTCATTTTACAACTTATGGTGGTAAATATAAAAGTGTGACTTTTCATGGAAAACACAAAATTGTCTGGGTGACCCCAAACTTCTGAACGGTAGTGTAATACCAGTTAGTGTGGGTGCACTAGGTACAGTCAGTCAACAGACTGAAAATTGGATAAAAAAAAAATAGGGGTAAACATCAGGGTAGAACGCTTACAGAAAACAGCCCGACTTGGAACAGCTAGAATACTCAGAAAGGTGCTGGAATGTTAATGGTGTCAGATTAGCAGAGGTGGACAAAGTACCCAAGTTCATTACTTAAAGTACAGATCCCACTGGTCAAATGTTACTCCGATACAAGTGAAAGTTGTCCAGTCAAATTTTTACTTAAGTTAAAGTACTGAAGTACTTGCTTTTAAAAATACTTACGTATTAAAAGTACATTTTCTGTCAACGCATCGTTGCCACAACACTTACAAAACCTAATGCCGTTACCAAAGACAGAAATGTGAATTCACAAAATGAACGCGTGCTGTGCCGTCATGGTGGTTTAACGTTAAGCTAGCTAGTCAGTGAAGCTCCACCTGACATGCTAGCAAACTCTTTTCAAACTCAAAATCATATTGGGTAGCTAACGCTACTAGAAAAGAAAGATTTCTACATTGTTTACTTGGCAAGATTATGACTTCAGATAAGTTAACGTTATTCATGTTAGTGTAACTCCGTTTTTACATGCTAACTGTGTCCAAGTTAACAAGCTATGTGTAAATGTTAGCCATGGACAAGGCTAAATAACTTGGCGGGCAAATCCATAGAAAGTCTTTTGACTAACCAGACTGCATAGCTATTGCAACGTTATCGCTAGCTCTAAAAGCACAGACAACTTCGTTGCAAGCTTTCTCTTGGAATAAAACGTTTACATCCCTCAATATGCTTCCGCAGGTCGGACGGTGAGTTTTTGTAGGCCGTGATGTGGTTCATTTTCGACAAACAAAACAAACATCTCATCTCATTATCTGTAGCCGCTTTATCCTGTTCTACAGGGTCGCAGGCAAGCTGGAGCCTATCCCAGCTGACTACGGGCGAAAGGCGGGGTACACCCTGGACAAGTCGCCAGGTCATCACAGGACTGACACATAGACACAGACAACCATTCACACTCACATTCACACCTACGGTCAATTTAGAGTCACCAGTTAACCTAACCTGCATGTCTTTGGACTGTGGGGGAAACCGGAGCACCCGGAGGAAACCCACGCGGACACGGGGAGAACATGCAAACTCCACACAGAAAGGCCCTCGCCGGCCCCGGGGCTCGAACCCAGGACCTTCTTGCTGTGAGGCAACAGCGCTAACCACTACACCACCGTGCCGCCCTCAAAACAAACATTTAAAACAAAATGAATCTTTACTCCTTTCAGAAAACTGAATCATGGGTTCGTGGGCCATGGGTGTGTGCGTTCATGGGTGTGTGCGTTCATTCCCCAGAAGAACCGCCTCCTCTCATTCTGCCATCAACTGATGGTGTTAAATAACGCTGCTGAGAAATCACTGATCTTGATTTTATAGTCTATGGACATGACGTGACCCTAGTGATTACTGATCGGCTGTCTCAGTGTCACGTGTGGAAAAAAAAACAATCATGTTTTAGAAAAGAAAAAGAAAAAACATCCACTTTCAAAGCTGCTTCATAGTAACGAGTAACAAGGACCTTGATAGAAATGTAGTGGAGTGAAAAGTACGATATTTGTCTTTCAAATGTAGTGAAGTTAAAGTCACAAGTTTCCAAAACAAATAATACTCCAAGTATAGATACCCAAAAAGTAGGAAATGTACTTTGTTACTGTCCACCTCTGCAGATTAGTTCACTGGTTGTGAACAGCTGGCATCTTTATTTCATCTCCAGCTACAGAAGCTGAGCGACAACAGAAATAATAAGTGTTAGTAGTATGTATATACCGTATGTATACATCTCTTTAGTTATGGAATAAATCTGGAACATTTACTTTGGTCTACTTTTCCGCTCTGTTTTCCAACCAACAAGCCAACATCTCAGCCTCAGGTGTTATTCAGACATAAAATTTCATCTGACTAATAAAACAAATGTGTGTTTTTTTTAGCAGGCAGAGAAGGACTCAGTGTCTTTGGTCAAAGGAGCAACCTGAAAAAGCGCAGAAAGTCCAGGACTGCGTTCACACACCACCAGATCTACGAGCTAGAGAAATGGTTTTTGCGTCAGAAGTATTTATCTCCCGTGGACCGGGACCAGCTCACACAGCAACTGGCGTTAACCAACGCACAGGTCATCACCTGGTTCCAGAACCGCCGCGCCAAACTAAAGCGGGATATGGAGGAGCTGAAAGCAGACGTGGAGTCGGCCAGAGCAGTGGGAACCGTGACTTTAGAGGAAACGGCCGCTCTGGGGGAGCTGGAAGGAAGTGCTACAGAAAGCAAGGGACACATGGGGACCCAGTGGTCCTCTCAGCTCAGACACGAGCTGCACAGCGCACACACACTGCGCTTGGTGCACGCCACGTCGTCGTCCTTTTCAGACCACACAAGTCACACCAACTCTGAAGACGAGGATGTGGAAATAGACGTGGATGACTGATGGATGATGCGATCACCTGGGTGGAGCGAAAAAAATAAATGTCAGACTCCCATAATTTTGCATTTTTAAAAAAAATTAATATTCTTGTTCTGTTTATATTATCATGGATTAAGAGCCTCTCACATTTCCTAATGCTGTGTCCATGTCCATGTCGTTTCACTTTCAACTTTCTATGTGGGGTTTGTTTTGTTTTATGGTCTTTATAAGATTCTGATGAAAGAGAACAAATGACTGAACTCATCTACGGGTATTTATGACCGATTAAGTTGATCCTGTTTGTATAATGAGAGTTGGAGACAGGGCCGGAGTGGGCCCTGTTTTCAGTCCGGGAGTTTAATTCACATTCAGGCCACTTTGAAATGGAGGAGGAATTTGAGTACATTAAAAAAGATAAAACAAATAACTGTTCTTTCACAATGCTTTTTATTTGGTTTAAATTCAGGTAAACTTCACTTCACTTCACTTTAACAATATAGGTTCTCGCGTGCATTTGAACCAATGCTTGTGCATTACATGCCGCATACGCCTCGAAAATAATGGCAAATCAACAATGCCGGGTACTCAGCAACCGGCAGATAAAGCGTGAGGGCGCATTAGGCAACTCAAAAATGGTTAAATGAAATGTAGGCTAAAGCAAGTGTTCGATTCTGCTTAGAATATTGGCATACACCTCTTCTAAGTTATATATTTAACAACAATTATTTAACATCAAATATGACTTCTAGGCCTGTGTGTTCATAACCACAATGTGTGCACGCCTGTGGAAATGCACGGTGTGACAGCGAGATGAAATAGGCTGGATGAGGAAATAACGCGCAACAGCACATTTGGGACCTGTTCATCTAAAATTGTTAATAACTGGGATGTAAAGCAATGTCCGGTTCTTCTTAGAATTAAGACATACACCACATCTATACCGTGTAAATTGCGAGATTTCACATGACATCAAAAAGCTGAATTGACATCGCAAACTATCGACACATTATAGGCCTAGCATAGACTGATAAAATCGACAAACAGGGTTATCATACTCCATATCTTTCGTAACCTACCAGCTGGTCTTGAGAACATATCTGTCAATTTGGCACATTTTGCTGCCACCTCCTTCCTCTTTTTAAGCTTCGCCCTTTCGGTTCCACCTGGCCTCTTTCTGCCCTCCATCACTGACGCGCGCTGTTTCGCGCCAATGTTGTTTAAGTTCCCCGCAATACAGAGGAGGAGTCTTGGACCAAACCAACTGCAATAGAGGGGAGGGGAGAATTTCCTTATTTGGTAGCGCCTATTTAATCTGCTGCGATGCTGTCGGCGTCTGGGCTGCCATGTGAAAATGCAGAGTGCAGTTGAATTGATGATTAATGCAAGAATAAGATCAGTGACCAAAATTAGTGAAAATTATTTTCCCCATGCTCCAAGCAGGCCACCATTGATGGTTTGGGCCGGGGATGGTCCCGGCTAAATATAGGGCCACCCCGGCATTGGTTGGAGAATATTGTTGGATTAAAACCTGTTATATACCTCGACAAGTGCCTTACTTCTAGGCATTTCTCTTTTTTATTTTATAGACCCATTCTGTTTTAATGTGCTTGAGAATAAAACGAATTATTTACAAATTCTTGAAGTTGTCCTCATTTTTATTCTTCTTCCCAATGATGATGATGATGATGTTGCTCCTGTTAGCTTACATGATGGCCATTTGATCTGACCTATAGTGATTTCTAATGAACAAGAATGATTTAATTGCATTTGATAACAAATTAAATGATGATAAAAGCCTTAACCCATGGATTTGTTTGTTTGTTTATTTTTAATGAATCTGTAATCATGACCAGATCCTGGTCAAAATGTCACATGACCTTCACATGCCATGTTTCACTCATCTCATCTCATCTCATCATCTCTAGCCACTTTATCCTTCTACAGGGTCGCAGGCAAGCTGGAGCCTATCCCAGCTGACTACGGGCGAAAGGCGGGGTACACCCTGGACAAGTCGCCAGGTCATCACAGGGCTGACACATAGACACAGACAACCATTCACACTCACATTCACACCTACGGTCAATTTAGAGTCACCAGTTAGCCTAACCTGCATGTCTTTGGACTGTGGGGGAAACCGGAGCACCCGGAGGAAACCCACGCGGACACGGGGAGAACATGCAAACTCCACACAGAAAGGCCCTCGCCGGCCACGGGGCTCGAACCCGGACCTTCTTGCTGTGAGGCGACAGCGCTAACCACTACACCACCATGCCGCCGCCATGTTTCACCCTTCTTTTTTTTTAAACACCTGCTTAATTGTTTTCACGTGACTCATTTAGACCTATTTCTACATTTATTTTCGCACGTTTCTATTATATTCACTTGATGATTCATTTATTTATAAATTTAGGCGACATGTATTCCTCAACATAATTCATTTATTTCCACATCAGGATTTTTTCTGCTCTCATTTAGGGTTTGTGAATTTATTTCCTTATTATCATTAGATTGGAATTTCTCTCTCCCATTGTGCTCTGGTGTTATTTACCTAACGTCACATAGCTTATATTTTTTTACAAGCTAAAATGCATCTTCACATGTTTTTTCATGTGATATAATGTAGTATTATCCATACAGGACACTTTTTCGATGGAATAAAAACACATGTTCTATTCCCTTCTAGCGGGTTTCATTCATTTGGTTTGACAGCATGCGATATAGTTAGCGTGTCACTTTTCCTACGTGTATTATGTCACTACCCAATGGACAATGAGCGTTGAATATGGTTTACGATATTGCATGGTTGTCAAGACAACATGACGTCACACATCGGAGCTGATGCGAATATTCACTGAGAAAGCTTTCTGCTGCGCATGAGCATTTCTTGGTTCGCCGGCGGCGCTCGCAGTAAACTGTCGTAGTGAATTGAAAATGCCAGAAGATACGTCTCATCTCATCTCATTATCTCTAGCCGCTTTATCCTTCTACAGGGTCGCAGGCAAGCTGGAGCCTATCCCAGCTGACTATGGGCGAAAGGCGGGGTACACCCTGGACAAGTCGCCAGGTCATCACAGGGCTGACACATAGACACAGATAACCATTCACACTCACACCTACAGTCAATTTAGAGTCACCAGTTAACCTAACCTGCATGTCTTTGGACTGTGGGGGAAACCGGAGCACCCGGAGGAAACCCACGCGGACACGGGGAGAACATGCAAACTCCACACAGAAAGGCCCTCGCCGGCCCCGGGGCTCGAACCCAGGACCTTCTTGCTGTGAGGCCATAGCGCTAACCACTACACCACCGTGCCGCCCCCCAGAAGATACGTATTACACGTAAAACTTCTACACTAGCGAGCGCATTGGATATTGGTAAATAACACTCCTGTTCTTAACTTTTTGTAAAATCTATAACTGTGCCATCAAATGCATATGTATAATAATAATAATAATAATAATAATAATAATAGGGCGGCACGGTGGTGTAGTGGTTAGCGCTGTCGCCTCACAGCAAGAAGGTCCGGGTTCGAGCCCCGTGGCCGGCGAGGGCCTTTCTGTGCGGAGTTTGCATGTTCTCCCCGTGTCCGCGTGGGTTTCCTCCGGGTGCTCCGGTTTCCCCCACAGTCCAAAGACATGCAGGTTAGGTTAACTGGTGACTCTAAATTGAGCGTAGGTGTGAATGTGAGTGTGAATGGTTGTCTGTGTCTATGTGTCAGCCCTGTGATGACCTGGCGACTTGTCCAGGGTGTACCCCGCCTTTCGCCCGTAGTCAGCTGGGATAGGCTCCAGCTTGCCTGCGACCCTGTAGAAGGATAAAGCGGCTAGAGATAATGAGATGAGGTGAGAAATAATAATATTGTCTGGCTTTTTTTCTGCACTAGCAAGCAACTGGGACAATTTGTAAACAAACATGGCCGCCAGGGTTGCTTTATTTTCCTTGACTTGCAACCACGTGATCAAACCGTGCTACATCATGAGCATCCGCCATGATGGTGGATATACAAAGCAACTCAGATGGCGGCCACTGAAAGCGTGTCTGTAAACAACGCTGAATTTTCTCACTATTACCATGATTTGAAAGGTCGAGTGAAGATTCGATACAAAGAGAAAATAGATGTGTGGTTTTGACCCATATTATTTCAAAAAGTCTGATTTTTCTGAAGATAAGACGCTTCTACTGACCATCAAGTACCCAGATATCGCGTTCTATCTGGTTTGGCTGACTTCGTGAATCGACAAATCTCAAACGAAGGCTTACAAGTCCACGGAAGCCGATAACTTCTTTGTCTCTGGATGGGTAAATAACTTATTAATTAAACCAGTCAATGATGATAAAGCAGTTGTACTTGCAAGGATAAGTTAGGGCTTATTTTGCATTTAGTTTACTTCTGTGTGTAAACAACAGACGATTCACCAACATCGGACTGATCTGTTTCAAAGAGGAAATCTTAAATTTATGGACGTTTCAAAATTACTTTGTTTCAGTCAAAATGAGCTGATCTGGCATTAATTTCTCAGCTTCAACCATGGTGTCTTGGAACTCCAAGTGCGAGATACCACATGTAGCTTCTGCTAATTCAGCTGTCTTCTTTCTCTTTTGAGCGCTTTCGTGTCGTTCGGCTGCTGAAGACTCAAGTCCGACCTTGGACGAAACATAGCCCATGTTCTGAGCGGGTGCCCAGTATGATCGTATAATTTTGCTGGCGTGCCTCAAAGCGAAATGGTAATACACGTGTTAAAATTATAACAACGACCGACTGAACCACGACAAGAGAGAACGCTCATTTTATAGCAAAATTCTAGCAACACGAAATAAAATTCTTCCATGATATTATCGAGAGAGCTTTTGAATCTCATCTGAGATAAAATGATGACGGCAAACACGAGCTGTTTTGGTTTTAGCCTCTGTTAGATCAGCCCTGCCGATGTTCAGCCGTGCTCGTCTCTTCTCCTCTCCGTACTAAGCCTCAGAGTTTCCTCGCCCTCTTTCCGAATCACGGATGCAATTCTAAAAAAATCTGAATTTACCACGGTCACGAGTACTGTTGTGACTACAACCATATCCAGCACAAAGATATGGCGTAGCTAAAAGAACGCTTAAAGCAGTGGACAAACAAAGACAGTTGTGCACACGTGATTATAGTGTTTTGTATGGAATGTCGCTTGACCCTGCATTTCTATATCCACCAACATGGCCGACATCCGAGTTTCTAATTGGCTTTGACGTCACTTGCAAGTCAAGGATATACGGAAGATTTTGAGAAAATTTTGAAACAGAAAGACGCATTGAACACGTAAAAGGAATGTGTATGTATAATAATAATAATAATAATAATAATATTGGCTGGCCCTGTGATGACCTGGCAACTTGTCCAGGGTGTACCCCGCCTTTCGCCCGTAGTCAGCTGGGATAGGCTCCAGCTTGCCTGCGACCCTGTAGAAGGATAAAGCAGCTAGAGATAATGACATGAGATGAGAATATTGGCTGGCTTTTTTTCATGGTATATCAGATATATTCCATTCAGCTACTCGTCTTCAACTCATTTAATATCATGCTAGCTGAATGGAATATATCTGATATACCACTCAACGCGGGCGGCACGGTGGTGTAGTGGTTAGCGCTGTCGCCTCACAGCAAGAAGGTCCGGGTTCGAGCCCCGTGGCCGGCGAGGGCCTTTCTGTGCGGAGTTTGCATGTTCTCCCCGTGTCCGCGTGGGTTTCCTCCGGGTGCTCCGGTTTCCCCCACAGTCCAAAGACATGCAGGTTAGGTTAACTGGTGACTCTAAATTGACCGTAGGTGTGAATGTGAGTGTGAATGGTTGTCTGTGTCTCTGTATCAGCCCTGTGATGACCTGGCAACTTGTCCAGGGTGTACCCCGCCTTTCGCCCGTAGTCAGCTGGGATAGGCTCCAGCTTGCCTGCGACCCTGTAGAACAGGATAAAGCAGCTAGAGATAACGAGATGAGATACCACTCAACGCCAGCCAATATTATTTAAATATTTGTAGAATCACAGATGAAAAACTCGCATGCCCTTCTTTAAGGGGACAAATCCGGTATAAGAAAGTGTTGTTTGTTTGTTTGTTTTTCTTTTGTTCTTATTAGCCAGGTGCATCTTTACATCATTAGGCACGTTTGTTATTCTAGTTAACTAACTGGGAGAAAAAAAATGGGGGAAAGAAAAAAAAATTGGCCATACTCTTTAGCAGACGCTAAGTGCCGCATCTTTCTTGCCTTTTTCGTTTTCTTGGCATTCTTACTATTGTTTCTATTCTGTTTCAAAGCGATTGGCTCTGCTTTCTTCTTTCTGTTCCTTCTATAAGCGTGTCTCGGCTTTTTGACCCGGCATCGTGTGTTTTGGCCATCGGGCCTGAAATTTATGTGAGAAACACCAATCTGGGAGTCTGCGGAGAAAAGAAGCCACAAAAACCACGAAGTTTGGGTCCAGTTTTTCTCTCTTGCTTTTTTGTTCGCACACAGACGAGGCTGTAATTTTGGCCTAAAAGGCATGAAGGCTGCTGTGACAGAGTGAATGGCTGAGAGACAGAGGAGAGAGAGAGGACAGAGCGAGGACAGAAAGAGGAGAGAGAGAGGACAGAGAGCCTCCTGCAGTGCGCCATACTGAAACCAGTGCGTCCCAGTGCACGGAGAAACACGCAAACCCTTGCGGGCCATATGGTTTTTAGAAATTTCCTTACAATTTCAGACAATTTGATGGATTGCGTTAACCCTTCCTTTTAAAACCGTTTAACACCGCACAGACAAAAGGCCCACAGTGGCTGTTTTTTGGGACAGAGGGCATCTGTACTCATGAATGTCCGCTCTTTTCTTTTCCCTTTTTAAACCCTGCATTTTTGAACAAGTCAATGAATTACAATGAAACTTTCTCTCTCTCTCTCTCTCTCTCTCTCTGAGACTGTGTGAAGTCAATGAGCTAAAAAGGAAGCTTTTGTTCATTCAGGATTTGTCTTCCTTTAAGAAAATACATGATGCTGTGAGAGAAAGAGACAAGAAAAAGAAAGAGAGTCAGGTAGTAGTGGGCCTACAACTGTTTAACCCCATGTCTGCAAAAGCGATGACAATTAAAAACGAACTGAATGTTGATATTCTTATTCGTCTTATTATTATTATTATTATTTTGGCACTGCCTAAAAGCAGAGCTCCAGATGAGTGTGTGAGCAAAATATTTGCAAGAGCACAAACTCAACTTGAATAGAATAATAATATTTAAATAATATCGGGGGCGGCACGGTGGTGTAGTGGTTAGCGCTGTCGCCTCACAGCAAGAAGGTCCTGGGTTCGAGCCCCGGGGCCGGCGAGGGCCTTTCTGTGTGGAGTTTGCATGTTCTCCCCGTGTCCGCGTGGGTTTCCTCCGGGTGCTCCGGTTTCCCCCACAGTCCAAAGACATGCAGGTTAGGTTAACTGGTGACTCTAAATTGACCGTAGGTGTGAATGTGAGTGTGAATGGTTGTCTGTGTCTATGTGTCAGCCCTGTGATGACCTGGCGACTTGTCCAGGGTGTACCCCGCCTTTCGCCCGTAGTCAGCTGGGATAGGCTCCAGCTTGCCTGCGACCCTGTAGAAGGATAAAGCGGCTAGAGATAATGAGATGAGATGAAATAATATCGGCTGGCTTTGTGTGTGTGTGTGTGTGTGTGTGTGGTATATCAGATATATTCCATTCAGCTAGTATGATATTGAACGAGTCGAAGACGAGTAGCTGAATGGAATATATCTGATATACCATGACAAAAAGCCAGCCAATATTATTACCTAGCCCAAGACAGAGTCCAACAGGGGGCACAGTATTGTTTTCGGTCAGGTTTCTTTCTTTTTTTTTTGTAAACTATATGACAGGAAAACGGCTGGATCGATCTTCATGAAACTTTCAGGATAGATGGGCATTGGTCTCAAATAGAACCTTCAATATTTTGAGGGTCATCCGGTCAAGGTCATCAAAAAGGTCAAAATTGTTTTTGTTGTGTCTACTGCCTCATATAGAGGAGCTAGCCACTACGTCATCGTGCTGTAAGAATGTAACAATTGTGCACTGTGCATGCGCATATACGTGTTCTGATTAAAATAGCCAGTGAGTGGATACAATTCGGTTCACCGTTCGAAATAAATGGACTAGGCTAAAGAAATCGCTTTCAGACATGTTTATGCTTATTACAGAAGGAAAGTGAGTTCCACTGAGCTCTAGCACTGGGCCATTTCTGGGAAATAAGAGTTTGGGTCATGGCGACAGCGTGTGTACTGTATGTCAGCCTCGGTTCGGAGGTTTCAGTTTCGAAAACTGTAAGAGGTAAGAGTAGAATAATATAAAGACCAGACACTTAGTATATTTTACTTCTCTGATTTTTAAATTGTTCGTTTTTGGGTTACGTATCATTTTTGTGGCTACTGCCTCATAGAATAAATATATATGCTATATTTACTGTATGGATATGGGATCAGAAAACTATTTTATTTATAAGCAGTAGCCACATGGACCAGTAGGGTACCTATTTTTTTCCCCGATATCTTCCTTCATATTTATCATAAGTACTACTGGGCGAGGTTTGTTTTGCCTGGCAACACTTGTTCATCTCATCTCATCATCTCTAGCCGCTTTATCCTTCTACAGGGTCGCAGGCAAGCTGGAGCCTATCCCAGCTGACTACGGGCGAAAGGCGGGGTACACCCTGGACAAGTCGCCAGGTCATCACAGGGCTGACACATAGACACAGACAACCATTCACACTCACATTCACACCTACGGTCAATTTAGAGTCACCAGTCAACCTAACCTGCATGTCTTTGGACTGTGGGGGAAACCGGAGCACCCGGAGGAAACCCACGCGGACACGGGGAGAACATGCAAACTCCACACAGAAAGGCCCTCGCCGGCCCCGGGGCTCGAACCCAGGACCTTCTTGCTGTGAGGCGACAGCGCTAACCACTACACCACCATGCCACCCGCAACACTTGTTATTATTATTATTATACATTCCTTTCAGGTGTTCAATGTGTCTTTGTCTTTCAAAATTCTCTCACTGAAATTAAATATAATCTTATGTAATCGGAAAAGGCCAAAATCTTTATTAGACTAATCTATTATCTGTTATCTTTCCCTAAATCTACTAATTTAGTGAGGGATAATCACTGAGCTCTATATAAAATCTGGAGAGCTCATAGGCTCGTCAGAGTGGAGTTATCTGGCTGCCATCTTACCACATCCATCGCGTGTATTTGGCTTATGTGTTAAACCGTCGTATCTGATCAAATTTGCCCCAAGAAAAGTATCTCCTGACTTTTTTCCCTTTCATTACCTCCTCTTATTTTCTCACCTTTACCCACATTCCTTACATATCTTTATCGCGCTCCGCTTCACTGTTATTTTTTTCCTTTTCCAGTCTAGTCTCTGATCATTTTTTTGAATGGATCTTTTACTACTATAATTATTTCAAAGGAGATTATTTCAGTTTTTCTCTTATACAGTGTATCTTTCTCTTTCATACAGTTCTTCATTTCTATCTATCTATCTATCTATCTATCTATCTATCTATCTATCTATCTATCTATCTATCTATCTATCTATCTATCTATTTAGCATATTAACACAAAGCCTGTACAATACTTCCTTTCTATTTAGTACAGTTGTTGAAACAGGATTATTTTCTCGTGTTATTTGCCATTTTCACTTCATTCTTACAGTCATGTCTTAACAGTATTTATTGATCACATAATTCACTGTGTGGTGTAGTGGTTAGTGCTGTCGCCTCACAGCAAGAAGGTCCTGGGTTCGAGCCCCGGGGCCGGCGAGGGCCTTTCTGTGTGGAGTTTGCATGTTCTCCCCGTGTCCGCGTGGGTTTCCTCCGGGTGCTCCGGTTTCCCCCACAGTCCAAAGACATGCAGGTTAGGTTAACTGGTGACTCTAAATTGACCGTAGGTGTGAATGTGAGTGTGAATGGTTGTCTGTGTCTATGTGTCAGCCCTGTGATGACCTGGCGACTTGTCCAGGGTGTACCCCGCCTTTCGCCCGTAGTCAGCTGGGATAGGCTCCAGCTTGCCTGCGACCCTGTAGAAGGATAAAGCGGCTAGAGATAATGAGATGAGATGAGATGAGATAATTCACTGTTACAATATTCATGCAGCTTGCGACCAATATGACCAATGAATACTGTTAAGACGTGGTTGTGAGAATGAAGTGAAAACGGCAAATAACATGAGAAAATAATCCTGTTTCAACATCCATCCATCCATTATCAGTAGCCGCTTATCCTGTTCTACAGGGTTGCAGGCAAGCTGGAGCCTATCCCAGCTGACTATGGGCGAGAGGTGGGGTACACCCTGGACAAGTCGCCAGGTCATCACAGGGCTGACACATAGACACAGACAACCATTCACACTCACATTCACACCTACGGTCAATTTAGAGTCACCAGTTAACCTAACCTGCATGTATTTGGACTGTGGGGGAAACCCACGCAGACACGGGGAGAACATGCAAACTCCACACAGAAAGGCCCTCGCCGGCCACGGGGCTCGAACCCAGGACCTTCTTGCTGTGAGGCGACAGTGCTAACCACTACACTAACTGTGCTGCCCCTGTTTCAACAACTGTGCTAAATAGAATGGAAGTATTGTACAGCATTTGTGTTCGTATACTAGATAGATAGATAGATAGATAGATAGATAGGAAGAAAGGAAGAAGAACTATATGAAAGAGAAAGACACACTGTATAAGAGAAAAACTGAAATAACCGTTGAAATAATTGTAGTAGTAAAAGAGTTGTTCAAAAAATAATCAGAGACTGAATTGGAAAAGAATAAACAACAACAGTGAAGCGGAGTGTGATAAAGAGATGTAAGGAATGTGGGTAAAGGTGAGAAAATAAGAGGAGGTAATGAAAGGGTGGAAAAAAGGTCAGGAGATACTTTTCTTGACACACAAGACAAATACACGCCATAGGAGAGGTATGATGGCGGCCAGATGGCTTTACTCGTCTCTACAGAGGGGAATCGGTTATGAGCTCTCCAGATTTTATATAGAGCTCAGTGGGGATAATCCATGAACATGCTTTTACACACATGCTGATATGATTCAGATTTGCTGATAATAAACAATTCGATTCCTTAAACGTTTTATTCTGCTGCAGCTCTACTGCACTGCTAGTATTTGATGCTAACTTCTGGGAACTACTGAGAGGCTCCATGATCCACAACTGCTGTAAAAAAAATCCATAGGAGTGAAAAAACGCGGGGAAAAAAAAGAGAAAAAAACCCGAATTGTTCAAAAGAATCGGTTCACTAAACTGAATCAAACTGCGCAGCACTAACTGTGTGCAGGCTGCGCACATGCTGCGTCGTCACTACGCTCATAAACGCACCAACCGGAAATACGTCACAGCGGTCTAGCTGGCGGTATTTTTGTTTGGCTATTACAGAAAAACAGCTAGAGAAGAAAGATGTAAACGTTTTGAAAATACGTTACGGAGTTGGAAAATTATCAATCATATATTAGTGGTTTAAAAGTAAAATATTAAATTTAAAAACTCGCGTGGGGTAAGTACAGTTGTTATAAACGCACTGGATACTTTTCTGCTTCATAACGCATAGCAGCAAAATAAGTGGTTCCGTCCTGATCAGCCTTCTTATCCCTGTATTTAGTGCACTACATAGGGCATAATGTAGTACCTTGTACACGCTGTGTAGTGCCCTATATATAATATAATGAGGCGTTTGAGATCGATACTTGCTAACGAGCTAACTCCTTTCTTGGCTTATTAGCTAACAACCACAACAGCTAGCTAACTGATTAGCTAAAGTGTCCTCCACAATTATTGGCACACCTTGTAAAGATTTGTTTAAAAAAATCCACCTTTGGTGAAGTTGCTTCATCTTACAATGAGAGGAATCCAACCTTTATTTGAAAAATTTATTCAGAGATAAACAAATCCCTTATCAAGAAATAATTATTTTCAGCAAAAATACATGTGCCACAATTATTGGCACCCCTGGAAATGATAGTGAAGTTTATTCGAGTTTATTTTGCCCCACACACAGGGAGGAAGAGAGACAGGCAATCAATCAATAATCCCCAAGGTGTGACGTAGAGCAGCGGCTACAATTATCGACACCTTAACGATTTTTTTTTTTTTTGGCCGTTGCAGAAGTAGAAAAGACTTTCAATACGTAAATTGTGCATGAATAATTACTCAAACTTCCACTGGAAAAAAAAGTTGATTCCCGATTGCTTAGCGTATCAGATCACGTGACACCGCTCCACAATTATCGACACAATTGTCCGCAGTTATTGATACCTTTATCCGCAGTTATCGACATTGTTCCACGATTATCGACGCCTTTGTCCGCAGTTTTTGACACCTTTGTCCGCAGTTTTCGACACCGTTCCATGATTATTGACACCTTTGTCCGCAGTTTTCGACACCTTTCCACGATTATCGACACCGTTCCGCGATTATCGACACCTTTGTCCGCAGTTATCGACACCATTCCACGATTATTGACACCTTTGTCCGCAGTTTTCAACACCTTTGTCCGCAGTTTTCAACACCTTTGTCCGCAGTTATCGACACCATTCCACAGTTATTGGCACCATTCCATGATTATCGACAGCTTTGTCCACAGTTATCAACACCTTTGCCCGCAGTTATCGACACTGTTCCACGATTATCGACACCTTTGTCCGCAGTTATCGACACCTTTGTCCGCAGTTATCGGCACCATTCCATGATTATCGACACCTTTGTCTGCAGTTATCGACACCGTTCCACAATTATCGACACCGTTCCACAATTATCAACACCTTTGTCCACAGTTATCGACACCCAGATGATTGTTTGTAAAAAATAATCAGTATGTGGTATTAAGTTAACAAAACATATAGTTTTTATTTAAAACGTGTTTTACGTAGACTGATATTTAGTACAAAATATCTTTTACATAAATATATGGATGTCGGTGTTTACATAAATGAGGAAGTAAGTCTAATGTTTGTAAACAAACAAACTGAAGGTTTAACCCGCGTCAGAAAATCTTTTTGTTCCACTTTCTACCCACTTTCGAAGTATTTTCATAGATCACATTTTGTTAATCATGTGTTGTTGTTTGTATTAATTTCTAGTTTTGTAGTTTACCAGTAAATGTCAACAGGCGATTGACATTGTAACCACATGAAAATCCAGGTCAAAGGTCGCATCTCATTCCTCGAACCAAAATATAAAATGTCTACTGATATTGTAATATATGTGGTAAAGATTTACAATAAACTGCAAAAAATATATATTTTTGAACGGAAGAGAGAAATCTGAATATTTCAAGCATATAATTTTTTATATGCTCGGAATTTAATTCTTGTTTAATTCTATTTACTGCAGTCGGATTCCAAATACTCTATAAGCATTCCATTCTGTTATGAATCAGAAAAAAAATTATTATAAATCACAGCACTTTTATTTTTTAAAGTACTTCATCGACTTCAACAATGTTACACAAAGATCGATCTATAACGGTTGTAAATGTCACTTAATTCCACAGGGTGTCGATAATGGTGGACACCGGTGAAAGTGATCACTATTATCGACACCTCACATGACTTCTCAAACACGTGTTTAGATTAGTGCTGTCAAGCGATTAAAATATTTAATTGCGATTAATGTCGCGACTGTCATAGTTAACTCGCGATTAATCGCAATTTAATCGCACATTTTTGTCACATGAAAAACCATTGTAATTCTCTTCTCAGCATAAAAAAGTGAATGGGCTTGCTTTGTACCAATGTTTTTTTTTTTTTTAAATTGCAGAGCATAACACGTCTTGTCACAGCCACTGACATCCATAACTTCCATATTAGATGAGAAAACCAAGGGATGAAAAATAAAGTGCATATCACTGTGAAAATAAAAAAATGCTTTATTTTACTCTTCATTAGTTTCTTTTGAAGAGAAGTATTTGCCATAAAAGAAGAAAAAAACAGATAACAAAAATAAAAACATTCATCATGCGTTCAAAAACGTTCATCATAGTGTGGCACTGTATTATCTAATGCTCACTGCTTATAACTCTACACCCCCCGGTGGAGATGAGCTGGGAGACTGAAGACTGAAGGAACAGTATTGAAAAGTATTTTTCCAGTCTCACCTGTGGAAGGTAATCCCATGTGATCTCGTTTGGATGGTAAACCTGTTGGTACAGTTAAACGCAGCACATGAATGAGGCATCTTTATTCTCGGCTACTGTCTAGACGCTATACCAGAGACAGTTGAAGAATCTCCACTTTGCCCCATCCAATATGGCGGCGAGGATGTTTATATGTCTATGCCTTTCTCCATCACTCACACGTACTCTTATTGAAGCAGCGCGCGACAAGCCTCAACAGGAACTACGGGTGACTCGCAGGGCCAAATTAGAATTTGCGTTAACGGCACTATTTTTTTTAATCGCGTTAAATTGAGATCGCGTTAACTTTGACAGCACTAGTTTAGATACAAAATGGCGACTGTCAAATTAAAGAAACAGTAAGAAACAAAGTAGGTTTCGACAAAGAGATCATGAAATATCTGTGAATTTGATGAGTAAAAACATGTCCATGATCTTTCCACTAGGGGTGGGTATTGCCAAGGACCTCACGATACGATACGCATCACGATACTTGTCACGATACGATACGCATCACGATACTTGAGACACGATACGATACTGCGATATATTGCGATATTCTACATAGTTCACTGAAAAATGTAAACGCATTATGCATCTTAAAATCCGAGTTGTATGTACATCAGATGATAGTGATAATTCATGGGACAAACTGAGTCAAAACAATGTAATTCTAATTATCCATGCCATTTTATTGTAACTATACAAGCACAAGTTACAACATATTTGCAGGAACAACACACTGTCTGGAACACATTGAAAAGTGCAGTGTGCATCTTAGTCTCCCTGAGCACAATTATGAAACAAAGTGCAGTGTGGGTCAGTGTCCACACACTGAAACTGAACTGAAACCTCAGTGAATCACGTTTCTTCTGAACTTTGAGTAAATACTCAAAATAAAATGCAGTGTCTCACACACACTAAAATTAAAAATGCAAAATAAAGTGCAGCTTCTTGCCTTTGGTCTTAAATGACAAAATTAAGTTCACAGTTACAGTAAGTCACACATGACTGAAGTAGACGGGAGGACTTTGGTGCTGTCCAGTGTAGTTTGCTTCGGGTCGGGTTTCGGTGGCTCCGGCTGAGCTAATATGTCGGGGTGGTGTCGTGCTAAGTAAGTTCGCAAGTTTGTTGTGTTACCTGAATATCTAATTGGAGCGAAACAGGTTTTGCAGAGTGCATACTCTTTGTCCAGCTCAGTTTTTTTTTTTTCTCCTTTCCTTTGGAATCCAAAGTGCCTCCAAACATCTGCCTTAAAGTTCGGCGGCGTCTCTAGGTTTACGTTAACAGCCATGCTTGCTTGTTTTTTTTTTCCTCACTGCAACCACCGGGAAAAAAAGAGAAGATGAAGAGTGCCTTGCAGTGAGATAGCGGCACAGCGACACCTTGCGGAGCGGAGGTGCGGAAGTCGTACTGGATTTACAACCTGTCTGAAACATGATTTATTATTTGAAAAAATATCGATATTCAAATTTTGAGTATCGATATTGAATCGGAAGACAAAGTATCGCGATATATCGCCGATAATTTTGCCCACCCCTACTTTCCACCATGCTTACCTGCGATGATGATAACGTCCAGGTTTTCCTCAAATTGCTGATCGTGCTCAAAAAAAAAAATCCCATCTCAGGTAACGAGCTGCGTCATCAGATGATGAGATCAAAGGGCGAGGCAGGTCTTCCGATTGATTTAATTAACCAATAACAACAGTTGTAACTGAAACTCACCTTTGTAAACTTGTTTATTGGTAAATCTGAAAAGGTGTACATAATTATGGACTGTCGATAATTGTAGCTGCCACTCTATATGTGTAAATAGGTTGCATGTCAAAGCTTTTGAATGAGTCAGGGTTAAAATCTGGTGGTGTAGCAGTTTGATAATGTCTTAATAATAAACGTTTACCGAGTACATTTTTAAATGGCTAAATCTGGTGAAACCTTATGACCAGTCACGATTAACCCATATAAACCCAATTACCCCAAATAATAAAACAATTATGTAATAATTACACTTCTTCCAGGAAAGCCAATGAGAACATCCTCTGTTATTCGACAGTCCCAGACCTGACGAGGCAGATTCAACGTTTGTTGCTCTGTGTTCCTACTGATCACATGACGGACGTGTGTTTAGACCATTTCATATTTCAGTCCAGTGGATATGATCCATGGCGTGCTCCTTACACCTGAATAAGCTCTGTACTCCGTAAGATCTAGCTTCCTCGATCACGTCAGCTTCGTCAGCAATGTTTTGTTTTTATACACACAGGAATGGAGCAGGAGGTCGAAGCTGTCGAGGCAGCTCAGGCTCCGGTCCTTTCATCAGGATGTTCTGAGGCAGTGCGAGCTGAGCTTCTGGATGAGTGCGAAGAACAGTTTGAGGTCTTACAAAAGGTAATTTATCGCTTCTCTTTTTATAAGTCTGAGTTTATTTGACTGAAATAGTGGACTGACTGAAGGCAACACGGTGGTGTAGTGGTTAGCGCTGTCACCTCACAGCAAGAAGGTTCTGGGTTCAAGCCCAGTGGACGACAAGGGCCTTTCTGTGTGGAGTTTGCATGTTGTCCACGTGGGTTTCCTCCAGGTGCTCTGGTTTCCCCCACAGTCCAAAGACATGCAGGTTAGGTTAATTGGCTACTATTATACTACTACTGTGATGATATCTCATCACATCGCTCCTGTAGAGGACGGCCCCATATGGACAGTCGAAAGTCGCACTTGGAAGATGCTCTGGACACTTACTTGTACAGTAATGCTTTAATGGCTGAGGACGACAGCTAACTTGCTAACTTTAGGACTGCAGTTGTCATGAACAGTTTTGCACTCAAGTTTCCATCAATGAAGAGTTTTTAACTTCACGAAACAGACTTCATGTTAAAACTGTTAAAAATGTTATCACGTTGTCTGTTATCACCCAAATGAGGATGGGTTCCCTTTTGAGTCTGGTTCCTCTCGAGGTTTCTTCCTCATGTTGTCTGAGGGAGTTTTTCCTTGCCACCGTCGCCATAGGCTTACTTATCAGGGATAAATTCAGCATAAAATTAGCTTGTGTTTAATTCTCTAAAGCCGCTTTGTGACAATGTCGTTAAAAGCGCTATAAAAATAAACTTGACTACTAGAGGTGTGACGATTCATTTTTTTCACGATTTGATTCGCATCACAATGTTGACCTTTCGATTCGAATCACAATTCACATTTTTTGTCCTCTATTTTATAACTGATGCAAATCCATCCATCCATCTTCTACTGCTTATCCGGATCCGGGTCGCGGGGGTAGCAGCCTAAGCAGAGCAGCCCAGACTTCCCTCTCCCCGGCCACCTCCACCAGCTCTTCCGGGGGAATACCAAGGCGTTCCCAGGCCAGCCGAGAGATGTAATCTCTTCAGCATGTCCTGGGTTTTCCCCGAGGTCTCCTCCTGGTGGGGCATGCCTAGAAAACCTCCCTTGGGAGGCGTCCAGGGGGCATCCTAACAAGGTGCTTGAACCACCTCAACTGACTCCTTTCGATGTGGAGGAGCAGTGGTTTTACTCCGAGTCTCTCCCGAATGACCAAGCTTCTCACCCTGTCTCTAAGGGAGAGCCCAGCCACCTTGCAGAGAAAACTCATTTCTACCGCTTGTATCTGCAATCTCATTCTTTCGGTCATAACCCATAGCTCGTGATCATAGGTGAAAATGGGAACGTAGATGGACCAGTAAATTGAGAGCTTTGCCTTTTGACTCGGCTCTCTCTTTACCACAACAGACCGGTTTAGCATCCGCATCACTGCTGACGCTGCCCCAATCCTTCTGTCCAACTCCCGCTCCCCTTTACCCTCACTCGTGAACAAAACCCCGAGATACTTAAACTCCTCCACTTTAGGTAGCAACTCCCCCCTGACCTGGAGTAGGCACTCCACCTGTTTCCGGCTGAGCGCCATAGCCACGGACTTGGAGGTGCTGATCCTCATCCCAGCCGCTTCGCACTCGGCTGCAAACCGTCCCAGCACATGCTGTCAGTCACAGATTGATGAAGCCAACCGGACCACATCATCTGCAAAAAGCAGAGACATGATCCTGATGCCACCAAACCAGACACCCTCTGCCCCTTGGCTGTGCCTAGAAATTCTGTCCATAAAAGTTATGAACAGAACCGGTGACAAAGGACAGCCCTGGTGGAGTCCAACATGCACTGGGAACGAGTCCGACTTACTGCTGGCAATGCGAACCAAATTCCTGCTCCGGTCATACAGGGACTGAATGGCCTGCAGTAGTGGGCCCTGAACCCCATACTCCCGAAGCACCCCCCACAGGGCATTACGAGGGACACGGTCGTAAGCCTTCTCCAGGTCCACAAAATACATGTAGGCCAGTTGGGCAAACTCCCATGCACCCTCCAGTACCCTTGCAAGGGTAAAGAGCTGGTCCAATGTTCCACGACCAGGACGAAAACCACATTGTTCCTCCTGAATCCGAGGTTCGACTGTCGACTGGACTCTTCCTCTCCAGCACCCCAGCATAGGCTTTCCCAGGGAGGCTGAGAAGTGTGATCCCCCTATAGTTGGAACACACTCTCCGGTCCCCCTTTTTAAAAAGGGGGACCACCACCCCAGTCTGCCAATCCAGAGGCACTGTCCCTGATCTCCACACAGTGTTGAAGAGGCGTGTCAGCCAAGACAGCCCAACAACATCCAGTGCCTTCAGGAATTCAGGACGAATCTCATCCACCCCTGGAGCCCAGCCACCGAGGAGCTTTTTAACTACCTCGACAACCTCAGCCCCTATGATGGGCGAGTCCTCCCAAGCACCCTCAGACTCTATGTCCTCCTCGGACAACATGAAGGTGGGATTGAGGAGATCCTCAGAGTATTCCTTCCACTGTTGGATGATGTCCCCAGTTGAGGTCAACAGCACTCCATCCTCACTGTAAACAGTAGGGACAGAGCACGGTTTTCCTTTCCTGAGCTGCCTGACGGTTTGCCAGAATCTCTTCGAGGCCAACCGAAGGTCACTTTCTATGGCCTGACCGAACTCCTCCCACACCCGAGTTTTTGCTTCAGTGACTGCCAGAGCCACATTCCGCTTGGCCCGTCAGTATCTGTCAGCTGCCTCTGGAGACCCACAGGCTAACCAAGCCCGATAGGACTCCTTCAGCTTGACTGCTCCCCTCACCACAGGTGTCCACCAGCGGGTTCGGGGATTACCACCATGACAGGCACCAACAACCTTGCAGCCTCAGCTCTGCATGGCCGCCTCAGCAATGGAGGTGTGGAACATGGTCCACTCAGACTCAAAGTCCCCATCCTCCCCCGGTATGCAGCTGAAGCTCTGCCGGATGTGAAAGTTGAAGATCTGACGGACGGGAGCCTCCGCCAGACGTTCCCAGCATACTCTCATGACTCATTTGGGCCTGCCCGGTCTGTCCGGCCTCCTCCCCCGCCATCTGATCCAGCTCGCCACCAGGTAGTGATCAGTTGACAGCTCTGCCCCTCTCTTCACCTGAGTGTCCAAGACATACGGTCGTAGATCAGATGAAACGACTACAAAGTCAATCATCGATCTGCGGCCTAGGGTGTCCTTGTGCCACGTGCACTTATGGACACCCTTATGCTCGAACATGGTGTTCGTTATGGCCAAACTGTGCATGGCACAAAAGTCCAACAACTGAACACCACTCGGGTTCAGATCAGGCAGGCCGTTCCTCCCAATCACACCCCTCCAGGTCTCACTGTCCTTGCCCACGTGAGCATTGAAGTCCCCCAGTAAAACAATGGAGTCCCCTCGTGGTGCACTGTCTGTCTAGCGCCCCACTCAAGGACTCCAAGAAGGCCGGGTACTCCGAACTACCATTTGGTGCATAAACGCAACTGATAGTCAGAGACCGTTCCCCGACCCGAAGGCGCAGGGAAATGACCCTCTCATTCACTGGGGGAGAACGCCGATGTTAGTGCGCCAAACTGGGGGGCTATCAATAGCCCCACCCCTGCCCGGTGCCGCTCACCCTTGGCAACTCCAGCATAGAAGTGAGTCTAACCCTTCTCCAGGCAATTGGTTCCAGGGCTCAAGCTATGCGTTGAGGTGAGCCCAACTATATCTATTCGGTACCGCTCAACCTCACGCACAAATTCAGGCTCCTTTCCCTCCAGAGAGGTGACATTCCATGTCCCAAAAGCCAGTTTTGTCATCCAGGAATCAGTACGCCAGGGCCTCCGCCTTTGGCTGCCACCTGATGCAAATCATTGTCAATATTCTGTGAACTGTCAGCCTAGAAATGTAGATCAATAAAAACCAATCCAGTCATGTTGCCTTTGGAGTCTTTATTCAGACTCCAGTCACTCCACTGACTTTGAATGTAACTATGAATGTATCAGTCATTTTTGCCACATTTCAATTTTCAAACCGCAAAACACCAAGAAACAAAAAAGCAATGAAAACTTCATGACTTTTTGTCTCAGTCTTTTAAAACACAAAAATATAGTCACTTGTGTTAAATTGAACACCGCCTCTTGAGACACAACATTCATTGTCCAGAGAGGACATAAGGCACTGAGATTGTAAGAAATGCCACCAAACTGGGCTTTTAAAAGCCAGTGGCTTCAGGAAGTCTGAGTCGTCCGCCATGTTGTTCACAAAGCAACACGTGAGATCGCGATAGCAACCACAAACATTTGGCTGCGCCCATGTACAGCTCTGGATACCGAATCGAATTTTCAATATCAAAATTATGCCTTTTGTCGAAATTTGTTGTGCATTTAGAGTTATCAGGATAAAAATTAGGTATTGATAGTGAATCATGATTCATTAAATTTTAATCAGTTTTTGAATCGTGGATTGAAATGGATCGATAGATCAGGGATCGCTTAAGCGTCACACCTCTACTGGCTACTTTAAATTGCCCATAGGTGTGAATGAGGGTGTGGAAAGGAACTGTCCACCCTCCTGCTGCAGTTCTGGCCAAGTCAACTAAACATGGTTCGCCTTGAGCCCGGATTGGGTTCGGGAGTGACGACAACAACGACGAGTGGACTGATAGGAGAAAAAAAAAAGCTGGCTTTTTTTTTTTTTTTAAATCCTGTAGTCATGCCATTAATAACAGTCATGTGATTTCAGATTTTCTGAAGCCTTACAGTGCAAGAATGCAAAGCATTATATTACAAAATAGAAATAAGCAAATAGAGATTCCTGATACGTAACTGCTTGTTGAATGTATTCTATAATTACGTTTTTCAGGTTCAGAATGAAATCGCCTCAGCAGGTGAAGGGTCGGGTGATGGAGAGCCAAATGAGGTGAGGTTCCTTCAGCATCCATTATTTCTGTAAAGTGTTGCACAGTGTATTGACATCTGTCCCTTATTCTTCAGGCGGTATGTAAATGAGGCTCTTGCTAGTTTATACAGTACTGTGCAAAAGTCTCCTGGTACGTTTGCACCAAAAGCAACGGGAAGCTGTTGATTTTTCTAGGAAAGCCAGTGTCTCAGCAGCAGGACTGTTGGTGGGAACGTCAGAATAAAGGTGACGTCTGGGCAGCTTTATGGTAATGAGATACGAGACAGCTTGGTGGCGGCCAATCGGAGTTTCGAAATGCTCCGCTCTAAAGAATACCAGAGAACACAGTCGTGTAAATTTAGCTTCTGTTCAAACCGTTTCCAAGTACAATGGAGGAGAAATTAATTATTGTGGCTGAAATTTGACTTCATCAACACACGTCACGCCACACAAACGGCTTTTAATTTTAATTTGTCATTAGTTTATTTCCTTACCAAAGATATCATCATCATAATTGTTCATTATTTTCCTTCATCGATCAATTCCTTAGGCCATCCTTAAAAAAAAAATCCGTTTCCTGTCCACCAGGTGAGCAAAAAAATTTTCAGTCAGGAGGGAGGGATTTTTTTTTATATATATGGATGGCTAAGAAATCGCAATGCTGTTTGCTTTTTCTTTCAGTACTTTTTTTATTACAAAAGCAGACACATTTAATAAAATGACAGTTTAATCAACTGAAACTTGTACAAAAACTTAAGTTAGCATTTTAAATGCTGACTGCAACATTTGCAAAACTTTTACAAAGGTACTTAAAATGTCCGACACACGGACTTTTTGTAGTTCTAAATCGACCGTTAGGCCTAGTTCGGATGAAATTACACTATTAAAATGATCACTGAATGATTTGTTTTTCTGAATCTTTACTATTTTGTTGTTTGCTAGAATACCATTTTGCGATTTCACACTTAAGCAAATGTTTGAAAACTCCGGATCTCCTTCCTTCATGGTGGCGGCCATTTTTTTGTGCTGCACAGCGCATGCGCAGAGCTGATTCAGTTCAGAGTGCGCGCGCACTCGGCGGAGGCAGTAGTGTGTCGGGGCTGTCGGAGGGAACAGAAGCAGCGATAACGCTTATTTTGTCTCCGGTAAACCAGTCTTCTCTCGTTCAGTTACGTGCTGGCATCAAAAGACACCGTTGGTTGTAAATGAAACCAAACTGAGTGGTTGGAGTGTATTTTCATACAGAAATGGAGAAATGTTCGCTGAGTGTTTAATTGTGTAGCCGCCACTGCAGACCGTTGTCATTGTTAATTCATAGCATGCTCAGCTGCGTGAATGTGTCATGCACCGAAAATAAGAGATTTACAAGCCAGGAACGCCTCATGATGCAATACGCAAGAAAAGAGAAGATTTACTGCCATTTTACTTTGTATTTGAGTAAAGTGAATAAATAAATGGTCTGTGGAAAATGCATTTAATCCTGGGAACTGCGTGCACAGGAGTTTATTTTGTGTTTCCTCCCCCCGCCCCCAGCTGGCTACTTATTTGTCATGGCTGGCTAGTATGAGCCTTAGTGGAAAGCCCTGGGAATGCGTAAAGAAAAACCAGCGTTAAAAAAAAAAAAATTCAACTGCACCTGGCCGGTGGACCGGAAACAGAACATTTTTTAATAATGGCCTTACCTTTACATTTAATAGTTCATGAGGTTAATTAGTCAGTCGTCACACAAGTTTGCAAGATAAAGGACTCTGAACAAACTTGTAGCCTCCTTTTTCATCTACGTCATAAAGCCTCCACGAATTTCGACAGCACAGCCAGAATTAATTTTAACGTTCTCACTGCTTTTGGTGTGAATGTACCATAAGGCACACCCCATCCCACCTCTTCGTCTTTTTTTTTTTTAAAGTACAAGATTTTTATTTTATTACTTCTACATGATCATTTATTTTGAAGCATTTCAGAGAGTCTCAATGCTCTAACAATTAAAAAAAAAAAAGATATGAACAAAAATTCTAACAATAAAAGCATAAAAATAAAATTTAGTTTGCTCTGAAATTTGGTCATTGTGATATATGTTTATTTCTGTAATATCTCACAAAATATCAGGCCATTCTACAGCTGGGAAGTTATTTGAGGGGATTCCCGAGCAAATAATGTGCATGAAATCGCTCGCTTCGCGCAGTCAAGCACACAGAGGAAGTCCGTGTGTGTGTGTGCGCATGCGCAGATTTACCTTTGACCGTGCACTGACGGTTCCATCATCTCGTTGCTAAATGAACAGCTGATCACACCGAGGTGCTCGCTGACCGCCGATATTTTATAGTTTGGTCCTGCGTTTCCTTTCCTTTGTATATAACATCACATCTTTTTCTTCTCGCTTTCCGTTACTGTAGTCGGTCTTTCATGTTTCATTCGCACACTCACGTCCTCCATTTTTTTCTCTTGTCTAAAATTTGTATCCCACAATGCCTTGTGTGAACAGGGAAAGCCCACCATGTGATGCATGACGTAGCATCTTGTATTGCGTCATGGTGAAGCAGGAAAATATAGCGGAGAATTTAGGGCCACGTGGCCTTAATTCATTAATGTTTTTTTTTTTTTTTAAACCTAATAAAATTGGAAGTCTGTGATTTGAATTCAGTAGCTTTCGGTCCACTAAACAAAAATATTTGGGTGTCGGGGAAAATTATTTTTATGACTTAGACTTGAAAAATCTGAAAGGCAGTCTAGCTTTAATTGTTCATGAAAAATGTTTGTATGTAAGTAAAGAAAGCAGCATGTTACATAAGAGAGACTTTTTATTTTATTTTATTGTTTTTCCAGTTAAAGAACATAATGAAGGCTGCTGGGTTTTGGTGCAAAATTAAGAAGCGAGTGTGACAGTGTCCAGAAGAACTGTAGCTGGTTCTGGAAGATGATCAGTAAAACCTATAGCTCATTTTCTTATAAAACTGCACTCACTGAACCTGAGGCTACTGTTGTACTGATTCAGTAATGTAGAAATCAGAAAATAAAAATCTGTAACAAAGTTTGTATGAAAAATTAATAGGGTGAATAAGACTTGTGCACAGAACTGTATATTGATATCAAGATGGGAGAAGTTTTACACCAGAACATGAAGTAAAAGTATTTTTAAAAATAAACTAAAAAAATTACGTTACAAAGTCGTCTCTGATTTACAACCCCGATTCCAAAAAAGTTGGGACAAAGTACAAATTGTAAATAAAAACAGAATGCAATGATGTGGAAGTTTCAAAATTCCATATTTTATTCAGAATAGAACATAGATGACATATCAAATGTTTAAACTGAGAAAATGTATCATTTAAAGAGAAAAATTAGGTGATTTTAAATTTCATGACAACAACACATCTCAAAGTTGGGACGAGGCCATGTTTACCACTGTGAGACATCCCCTTTTCTCTTTACAACAGTCTGTAAACGTCTGGGGACTGAGGAGACAAGTTGCTCAAGTTTAGGGATAGGAATGTTAACCCATTCTTGTCTAATGTAGGATTCTAGTTGCTCAACTGTCTTAGGTCTTTTTTGTCGTATCTTCCGTTTTATGATGCGCCAAATGTTTTCTATGGGTGAAAGATCTGGACTGCAGGCTGGCCAGTTCAGTACCCGGACCCTTCTTCTACACAGCCATGATGCTGTAATTGATGCAGTATGTGGTTTGGCATTGTCATGTTGGAAAATGCAAGGTCTTCCCTGAAAGAGACGTCGTCTGGATGGGAGCATATGTTGCTCTAGAACCTGGATATACCTTTCAGCATTGATGGTGTCTTTCCAGATGTGTAAGCTGCCCATGCCACACGCACTAATGCAACCCCATACCATCAGAGATGCAGGCTTCTGAACTGAGCGCTGATAACAACTTGGGTCGTCCTTCTCCTCTTTAGTCCGAATGACACGGCGTCCCTGATTTCCATAAAGAACTTCAAATTTTGATTCGTCTGACCACAGAACAGTTTTCCACTTTGCCACAGTCCATTTTAAATGAGCCTTGGCCCAGAGAAGACGTCTGCGCTTCTGGATCATGTTTAGATACGGCTTCTTCTTTGAACTATAGAGTTTTAGCTGGCAATGACAGATGGCACGGTGAATTGTGTTCACAGATAATGTTCTCTGGAAATATTCCTGAGCCCATTTTGTGATTTCCAATATAGAAGCATGCCTGTATGTGATGCAGTGCCGTCTAAGGGCCCGAAGATCACGGGCACCCAGTATGGTTTTCCGGCCTTGACCCTTACGCACAGAGATTCTTCCAGATTCTCTGAATCTTTTGATATTATGCACTGTAGATGATGATGATGATGTGTTCAAACTCTGCAATTTTACACTGTCGAATTCCTTTCTGATATTGCTCCACTATTTGTCGGCGCAGAATTAGGGGGATTCGTGATCCTCTTCCCATCTTTACTTCTGAGAGCTGCTGCCACTCCAAGATGCTCTTTTTATACCCAGTCATGTTAATGACCTATTGCCAATTGACCTAATGAGTTGCAATTTGGTCCTCCAGCTGTTCCTTTTTTGTACCTTTAACTTTTCCAGCCTCTTATTGCCCCTGTCCCAACTTTTTTGAGATGTGTTGCTGTCATGAAGTTTCAAATGAGCCAATATTTGGCATGAAATTTCAAAATGTCTCACTTTCGACATTTGATATGTTGTCTATGTTCTATTGTGAATACAATATCAGTTTTTGAGATTTGTAAATTATTGCATTCTGTTTTTATTTACAATTTGTACTTTTGTCCCAACTTTTTTGGAATCGGGGTTGTAGCTGAGGATCTGGATTTTATGGATCAATCATTGAGTCGTCAGACTTATCATTTTCGAGTCTTGACATTTTTATTATTATACCCCTGCTCTGAAGGATGGGGGGTATACTGGCTTACCTCCGTCTGTCTGAAACACCCTTTTTCTCAGCAACCACAAATCATAGCCACTTGGTACCAAACTTCAGCTTGGGGTTCTATACCGTGTGTACCATTCTCAGGTCTGTCGCACATCGACTTCCTGTTTACCAAATGACTGTATTTACAAAACATATAGCGTGTCTTTACAAAATTTTTGTACCATTTTTCTCAGCAACTACAAATCGCAACTGCTTGATATTTGGTACCGAGCTTCAGCTTGGGGTTCGATACCGTGTGTACTGTTTTCAGGACTGTCGCACATCGACTCCCTGTTTACCGACTGAATGTATTTACGAAACATATAGCGTGGATTTTGACGCTGTTTCAAGAAGCAGAATGCTATTTCAAAATGACAGTTGACCGGGATGCTGTTTGAAATCCCTGGGGAGAACACGACTCTTTACTTACTCGTTTCAGGGTTCATTATTTGTTGAAGTCAATATTCATAATAAGTGTCCTATTCCTTCCATTGCTAGCGTTCTGATATGAGCGGGGGAGGATACGGAAGAGAGCAGTAGCTCACAGTTGATCTTGTTACGTCATCTTTTCTGTGAGCATTCTGAGGTTCCTAAGAAGCTTTCTGTCTGTATTTTAATAAATCAAGGCTTTGGTTTGCTCATGTTCCCAATTAAATATGTATTTTCAGTTAAGTTAATCCATGACAAGTTCACTTATTATACACCATCATCAGGGCTCGATATTAACTTTTTAATCCACTCGTCCAGTTGGATAAGCAGTAAGATTTTTCACTCGTCCTGACCATAACCTTTTTATTCCTATGTACAGTAGTGCTTGAAAGTTTGTGAACCCTTTAGAATTTTCTATATTTCTGCATAAATATGACCTAAAACATCAGATTTTCACACAAGTTCTAAAAGTAGATAAAGAGAACCCAGTTAAACAAATGAGACAAAAATATGATACTCTGTCACTTATTTATTGAGGAAAATGATCCAATATTACATATGAGTGGCAAAAGTATGTGAACCTCTAGGATTAGGAGTTAATTTGAAGGTGAAATTAGAGTCAGGTGTTTTCAATCAATGGGACGACAATCAGGTGTGAGTGGGCACCCTGTTTTATTTAAAGAACAGGGATCTATCAAAGTCTGATCTTCACAACACGTTTGTGGAAGTGTATCATGGCACGAACAAAGGAGATTTCTGAGGACCTCTGAAAAAGCGTTGTTGATGCTCATCAGGCTGGAAAAGGTTACAAAACCATCTCTAAAGAGTTTGGACTCCACCAGTCCACAGTCAGACAGATTGTGTACAAATGGAGGAAATTCAACACCATTGTTACCCTCCTCAGGAGTGGTCGACCAACAAAGATCACTCCAAGAGCAAGGTGTGGAATAGTTGGTGAGGTCACAAAGGACCCCAGGGTAACTTCTAAGCAACTGAAGGCCTCTCTCACATTGGCTTATGTTAATGTTCATGAGTCCACCATCAGAAGAACACTGAACAACATTTGTGCATGGCAGGGTTGCAAGGAGAAAGCCACTGCTCTCCAAAAGTAACATTGCTGCTCATCTGCAGTTTGCTGAAGATCACGTGGACAAGCCAGAAGGCTATTGGAAAAATGTTTTGTGGACGGATGAGACCAAAATAGAACTTTTTTGGTTTAAATGAGAAGCGTTATGTTTGGAGAAAGGAAAATACTGCATTCCAGCATAAGAACCTTATCCCATCTGTGAAACATGGTGGTGGTAGTATCATGGTTTGGGCTTGTTTTGCTGCATCTGAGCCAGAACGACTTGCCATCATTAATGGAACAATGAATTCTGAATTATACCAGCCAATTCTAAAGGAAAATGTCAGGACATCGGTCCATGAACTGAATCTCAAGAGAAGGTGGGTCATGCAGCAAGACAACGACCCTAAGCACACAAGTCATTCTACCAAAGAATGGTTAAAGAAGAATAAAGTTAATGTTTTGGAATGGCCAAGTCAAAGTCCTGACCTTAATCCAATGGAAATGTTGTGGAAGGACCTGAAGCGAGCAGTTCATGTGAGGAAACCCACCAACATCCCAGAGTTGAAGCTGTTCTGTATGGAGGAACAGGCTAAAATTCCTCCAGGCAGGTGTGCAGGACTGATCAACAGTTACCGGAAATGTTTATTTGCAGTTATTGCTGCACAAGGGGGTCACACCAGATACTGAAAGCAAAGGTTCACATACTTTTGCCACTCACAGATATGTAATATTGGATAATTTTCCTCATTAAAAAAATGACCGAGTATCATATTTTTGTCTCATTTGTTTAACTGGGTTCTCTTTATCTACTTTTAGGACTTGTGTGAAAATCTGATGATGTTTTAGGTCATATTTATGCAGAAATACAGAAAATTCTAAAGGCTTCACAAACTTTCAAGCACCACTGTATTTACTAGTTAAATGAATGGAAAGTGATTTAACAGAGTTTATCAAAAAGCAAGTCTAGTTGTGATCATTGTGCTTTAATGATATATGTGTTTCAATAAAAGTCCAGCTTTAACTGGAACAATAAACAAAAACTATCCAAAGCCCCATTATGGTGTGTGTGTTGTTCTAACCCATTACCTGATCTGCAGTTTTAAGAGTTATACTCACCCAAACTCAAAACTTCTGGAGGAAATAAAGTTAAATCTTGATTAATCCAGTATAAGACAGTAGTAAGAGCAGCGATTGTTGTCTGGTTTGGAGACAGCAGCACTGACAAAAAGACAGGAGGCTGAACTGGAGATGGCGGAGCTGAAGATGTTGAGATTCTCACTGGGAGTGATAAAGTTGGACAAGATTAGAAATGAGAATATTAGAGGGACAGGACATGTAGGACGGCTTGGAGATAACGTGAGGGAGGCGAGATTGAGATGGTTTGGAGACGTACAGAGGAAAGATCCAGGGAAAAGAGTGCTGGAGATGGAGTTGGCAGGTAGAAGGAAAAGAGGAAGAGCAAAGATGAGATTTATGGATGTGGTGAAGGAGGACATGAGGACGGTTGGTGCGACAGAGGACAGGAGGAGATGGAGGGACATTATCCGCTGTGGCGACCCCTAACGAGAACAGCCGGAAGAAGAAGAATCCAGTAAAACTTGAAGTATTAATTAATTTAAAGAAATGAAACCGAAAGAAAACCAGTTGGACATAAGAGGGACAGAATCACGTTGTGAACGAAAACAAACTGAGTTTGGCACTGTCGTGAAATATTTTACGACATTTGCGATGGTTAATGTCAACCATACCAAAAAAAAAAACCTACAGCGAATGTCTGAATGAAATGAAGATTCACCACAGATATTTTTATTGAGGTATTTGATTGATTTGCCATTTCTCCAATTTCGATGAAGTATAACAATCTGTAATTAGATATTACAATGTGGTTATTTTTATGCACGCACCTGCTGTACTCTGCTTCCCTGCAATTTCATAAACAGTAAAATGGCCGGATTACTGAAGGGATTGTTGGAACTTTATAGATGTAATTCTCCAATAATTGCTATAAAAATGGTGATTTTTCAACAAATATTCAACTCGTCCTGTCGGACAGGCAGATGCAGATTTGACTTGTCCAGACCAAACGTTTAGTTGTCCCGGACAGTCGGACTACCATTAATGTCGAGCCCTGATGATCACAATTTAAATCTAGTGTGCTTTAGTGTAGTTTGTTTTCAGCTTCTGCGATGACAGTCTTGCCAGTATAAAAGGCAATAATGTGATAAAGTTGAACAAGCAATATATTGTGCAACTCCAACATTATAGCGTACATTTTCAGCATGTAAAGCAGAAGTCAAAGTGAATAATTCTCCATTGAATCCGTTTAATCCTGGCAGACAATGAATCGTTTGAATGCCATCATGACTGAGGTGGAACAGTGGCGAGAAATGGAACCCAAATGTAAGTCATGATTTAATTCAGTTTTATTTGTGTAGCATGTTTAGCTGTAGAGATTGCCACAAAGTAGCTTTACAGACATCCAGGGGTAAATTTAGATCTTGGGCAAGACAGAGGTGACAGCAGTGTTGTAGTCGAGTCGCTAAAGCTCGAGTCCCCAGTGTTCAAGTCCAAGTCATTAAAAAAAAAAATCCGAGTCAAGTCCAAGAGCAAGACTCCAACCGCACCATCTGACGGTGGCTGTTTCAGCGCCATTAACGTTAGTTTGTTCCTGAACATGAAGTATGAACAGGTGAATGTGCTTCTCTTTGTCAGGGAGCGTGAAGTATTCTGTCAGAGATGGCTGGGAGACGGATGTAAGTGCAGAAGGTGTGTTTATTAATACAAGTGAAGACGGTAAACAATCCAGAACGGCAGGCAAAATCGTGAAACGGGCGATGGGTTGAGCGAGGCACAAACAGGCCATCAAAGACAAGAAACGGGAAATCAGGAAACCAAACAAGGAAATAAGGCTCAGTAACGTGTCAGCAATGCAACTCAATACTTCGCAAAGTAAGTGCGTTTTCAGAGTTTTTAAATAGGCGTGCTGATTGCGTCTTAGAGTGCATATCCTGGACCAATTTAATTTTTTTATCTGAAAATGTCCCTTTACACACTCATCCAGAAGGGTAATTTTGCACAAGGCCATCTGTCTACAGCAGAAAAAAATAAAATAACAAAACACATCTGGAAAAATCCCAAAGGAGTCTGAAGCCAGATTCGTGACGTTATCTGCGGAAGCGCCAGCAGGCTGCACGAGCTTTGCAGTTTCAGTGCACAGCCTGTGTAGACCAAGCGCTCCTATTTCTCTCTCATTGTCCGGTCTTTTGGGAAACAAGGTGTACTAATCCCATCAAGACTGGTGTTGCTACACTCTCCTACGATACATCTGTTAACCAGTTTAATAATTACGCGATAACGTTGAAGAAATTTGCAGAAAACCACCAGGTCGTTTTCTCATAAACAAACCAGCGCTGACGTAGGATTCAGAGGGAGGCGTCCCACACGAGACGTCACGAAAATCAATGTTTGCCGGGAAATCCAAATGCCAAGTTTTTTCAGAGGCGGACCAATTCGCCTCAAATGGCTTGATTTCAACTGAATTTTTCTGGTATTGCGCAAGAGAAAAAAATTGCACAAAATGTGACAGATATTTGACCAAAGTTTAATATAAAATAGGAGAATTACATTGATTCCATAAATTCCTGAATTTACCCATGATATGCACTTTAATCCTGTACAGGTGCGAGTTGTTTACGGCGAAAGCACAAGAGTCCACTTGGCGCGTGCGCTGTCCGGCGCGTGCCCAAGAGTCTATCTGATGCACACGCCAAGGCGTGCAGGCGTGACACTCTTGCACGAAATTAGTCCAAAAATGAGTGTCGATATAAATATCTCATGCCAAATTATTATGGCATGTTACAAAAAAATAAAGAAAAAAATCCAAGTCCTCGTCTCCAATTTACAAATCCGAATGCAGTTAATGCACGAGTCCGAGTCCTCAGCGCTCAAGTTCAAATCAAGTCACGAGTCGGACTCGAGTACTACAGCGGCAAGGAAAAACTCCTTGAGAGGACATGAGCAAGAAACTCAGCTCTTTTGGATGACACCAGAGAGTGGAATTATAAATCCTTACAGTATGCAGGTGGAGAACAGTAAAGACGAGCAGTAATAAGTGTGGAAAAGGAGGTTTGAGCAGATTGTGAGTGAGTCCTGGGATGAGCACAGGACAGTCTTTCTTGCCCCTTTTCCACCAAAGCAGTTCCAGGGCTGGTTCGGGGCCAGTGCTTAGTTTGGAACCGGGTTTTCTGTTTCCACTGACAAAGAACTGGCTCTGGGGCCAGAAAAACCGGTTCCAGGCTAGCACCAACTCTCTGCTGGGCCAGAGGAAAGAACCGCTTACGTCAGCGGGGGGGCGGAGTTGTTAAGACCAACAACAATAGCAAGACCGCAAAAGATCGCCATTTTTAAGCGACGAGAAGCAGCAGCTGTACAAACACGAAGTCAGCCATTATTATTAGGGCCCGAGCCCTATGGGCGAAGGCCCTATTGTTCTTGTAAGAGTTCACTATTATTAGGGCCCGAGCCCTATGGGCGAAGGCCCTATTGTTCTTGTAAGAGTTCACTATTATTATTCTTCCGTCTTCTTCTTCTTTATTTTTCTCCGCTGTTGGGCCATTTTCGGGGCGCTTGCCATGGGCGAAAACGCACGAAATTTGGCACCACTTCCGAGAATTGCCACCGCTACTCAGAACCAAAAGCCCAAACTTGGCCGGGGCTCAGGGCCTCTATAGCGCCCCCTAAGTCGTTGTGATTTTGGCCTCCCGCATTAAGGTGCCTGGTTGCCATATAGTTTGTAGTACTGGCATGCCATTTGGTACGCATATGTATCTCACTAAGCCGGACAAAAATGTAATGCCAATGCATTAGCCACGCCCAACAGGAAGTGAGGTAATTTCACTTTTGTGCGAAATGCATGGCCACGAAGATGGCGCAACTCCTCCTAGACCGTTCATAGGAATGTCACCAAAATTGATACACATCATCTACAGACATGGCTGACAAAAGTTTCTAAATATGTTTCACGTAGGGTAAACCGTTCAGAAGTTATATGTCAATCAATTTTCACTTCAAAATTTTACATGCTAAAAAATTCATAACAAATCTTCTAATTGCTCAAAACTGCTCATACTTCACACGCTAATCACTCATTGGGCTTCTGACATGTTACCCAATTTCTGTGATATTTCGCCACTGGGGGCGCTATTTTTGGGCAAAAAATCCAATCTTTCCTCAAATTTGGTCAAACTTCACGGCCACCCTCTTACTACCTCCCATGTCATGTATACCACATTTTGGGAATTTTCGTCCATGGGGGGCGCTGTTTTTGGCCGACGCAATTTCTCCAAAATGGGTTTTTGGTTAATAATTCCATAATGCTTTTCCTTCACACCACTACCTTGTGATAGTACGTTGCTGTTGTAGACACTTATTTTTCCAACTCATAATCGCTCATGTACAGCATAGCGCCACCTACTGACATGGGAAAAACCAAAAAATTTATTCTTCAAAAATCTATATCTCATCTTCTATTTACTCAATTTTCATCACACTTCATACGCAAACTCTTCATAGCTCACCTGACATATACGCCAAATTTTGTGCACTTTCGCCCCTGGGGGTGCTGGTTATGGCAGAAATGATATTGCAGCTTCTGATTTGTCAACCTTGGCAAGCAAACTCTATACAAGACCCTTATTGGGGCGCTTGCCATGGTCGACAACGCTCGAAATTTGGCTCCTTTTTCTTAGACTGCCACCGCTAATGAGAACCAGAAGCCCAGATCCAGGCGGGCCTCAGGGCCTCTATAGCGCCCCCTAACGTGTTGTGATTTTTGCCTCTCGCATTAAGGTGCCTGGTTGCCATGTAGTTTGTAGTAGTGGCATGCCCTTTGGTACGCATATGTATCTCACCAAGCCGGACAAAAATGTGATGCCAATGCATTAGCCACGCCCTACAGGAAGTGAGGTAATTTCACTTTTGTGCGAAATGCATGGCCACGAAGACTGCTCCTTGACCGTTCATAGGAACGTCACCAAAATTGATACACATCATCTACAGACATGGCTGACAAAAGTTACTTAATACGTTTCACGTAGGGTAAACCGTTCAGAAGTTATACGTCAATCATTTTTCAATGCAGAATTTTACATGCTTAAAAATTCATAACAAATCTTCTAATTGCTCAACACTGCTCATACTTCACAAGCAAATCACTCATTGGGCTTCTGACATGTGACCCAATTTCTGTGATGTTTCGCCACTGGGGGCGCTATTTTTGGGCAAAAAATCCAATCTTTCCTCAAATTTGGTCAAACTTCACGGCCACCCTCTTACTACCTCCCATGTCATGTATACCACATTTTGGGAATTTTCGTCCATGGGGGGCGCTGTTTTTGGCCCACGCAATTGCTCCAAAACGGGTTTTTGGTAAATAATTCCATAATGCTTTTCCTTGACACCACTACCTTGTGATTGTACGTTGCTGTTGTAGACACTTATTTTTCCAACTCTTAATCGCTCATGTACAGCATAGCGCCACCTACTGACATGGGAAAAACCAAAAAATTTATTCTTCAAAAATCTATATCTCATCTTCTATTTACTCAATTGTCATCAAACTTCATCGGCAAACTCTTCATAGCTCACCTGACATATACGCCAAATTTTGTGCACTTTCGCCCCTGGGGGTGCTGATTATGGCAAAAATGATATTGCAGCTTCTGATTTGTCAAACTTGGCAAGCAAACTCTTTTCAAGACCCTTATTGAGGCGCTTGCCATGGTCGACAACGCACGAAGTGCCAGACCCTATTGTTGCCATGTGTCCTATTCTGTGCTTTGTCGCCATTGTGGGAGTAATGTCTCTTGCCGCAGAAGCTGTGGAAGGTTTTTCGCAGGGACGCATGCCCCCGCCCCCCTTGGCCGCTGGCGCGAGGGCCCGTCGAGGCCGCTTGCGGCTTTAATTAGGGCCCGAGCCCTATGGGCGAAGGCCCTATTGTTCTTGTAAGAGTTCACTATTATTATTCTTCCGTCGTCGTCTTCTTCTTCCGTCTTCTTCTTCTTCTTTATTTTTCTCCGCTGTTGGGCCATTTTCGGGGCGCTTGCCATGGGCGAAAACGCACGAAATTTGGCACCAGTTCCGAGAATTGCCACCGCTACTCAGAACCAGAAGCCCAAACTTGGCCGGGGCTCAGGGCCTCCATAGCGCCCCCTAAGTCGTTGTGATTTAGGCCTCCCGCATTAAGGTGCCTGGTTGCCATATAGTTTGTAGTAGTGGCATGCAATTTGGTAGGCATATGTATCTCACTAAGCCGGACAAAAATGTAATGCCAATGCATTAGCCACGCCCAACAGGAAGTGAGGTAATTTCACTTTTGTGCGAAATGCATGGCCACGAAGACGGCGCAACTCCTCCTAGACCGTTCATAGGAATGTCACCAAAATTGATACACATCATCTACAGACATGGCTGACAAAAGTTACTAAATACGTTTCACGTAGGATTAACCGTTCAGAAGTTATGCGTCAATCAATTTTCGATGCAAAATTTTACATGCTTAAAAATTCATAACAAATCTTCTGATTGCTCAAAACTGCTCATACTTCACACGCAAATCACTCATTGGGCTTCTGACATGTTACCCAATTTCTGTGATGTTTCGCCACTGGGGGCGCTATTTTTGGGCAAAAATTCCAATCTTTCCTCAATTTTGGTCAAACTTCACGGCCACCCTCTTACTACCTCCCATGTCATGTATACCACGTTTTGGAAATTTTCGTCCATGGGGGGCGCTGTTTTTGGCCGACGCAATTGCTCCAAAACGGGTTTTTGGTAAATAATTCCATAATGCTTTCCCTTCACACCACTTCCTTGTGATAGTACGTTGCTGTTGTAGACACTTATTTTTCCAACTCATAATCGCTCATGTACAGCATAGCGCCACCTACTGACATGGGAAAAACCAAAAAATTTATTCTTCAAAAATCTATATCTCATCTTCTATTTACTCAATTGTCATCAAACTTCATACGCAAACTCTTCATAGCTCACCTGACGTCTACGCCAAATTTTGTGCACTTTCGCCCCTGGGGGTGCTGGTTATGGCAAAAATGATATTGCAGCTTCTGATTTGTCAAACTTGCCAAGCAAACTCTTTACAAGACCCTTATTGGGGCGCTTGCCATGGTCGACTACGCACGAAATTTGGCTCCTTTTTCTTAGACTGCCACCGCTAATGAGAACCAGAAGCCCAGATCCAGGCGGGCCTCAGGGCCTCTATAGCGCCCCCTAACTCGCTGTGATTTTGGCCTCCCGCATTAAGGTGCCTGGTTGCCATGTACTTTGTAGTAGTGGCATGCCATTTGGTACGCATATGTATCTCACTAAGCCGGACAAAAATGTCATGCCAATGCATTAGCCACGCCCAACAGGAAGTGAGGTAATTTCACTTTTGTGCGAAATGCATGGCCACGAAGACGGCGCAACTCCTCCTAGACCGTTCATAGCAATGTCACCATAATTGATACACATCATCTACAGACATGGCTGACAAAAGTTACTAAATACGTTTCACGTAGCATAAACCGTTCAGAAGTTATACGTCAATCATTTTTCAATGCAACATTTTACATGCTTAAAAATTCATAACAAATCTTCTGCTTGCTCAAAACTGCTCATACTTCACACGCAGATCACTCATTGGGCTTCTGACATGTTACCCACTTTCTGTGATATTTCGCCACTGGGGGCGCTATTTTTGGGCAAAAATTCCAGTCTTTCCTCAAATTTGGTCAAACTTCACGGCCACCCTCTTCCTACCTCCCATGTCATGTATACCACATTTTGGGAATTTTCGTCCATGGGGGGCACTGTTTTTGGCCGACGCAATTGCTCCAAAACGGGTTTTTGGTAAATAATTCCATAATGCTTTTCCTTCACACCACTACCTTGTGATAGTGCGTTGCTGTTGTAGACACTTATTTTTCCAACTCATAATCGCTCATGTACAGCATAGCGCCACCTACTGACATGGGAAAAACCAAAAAATTTATTCTTCAAAAATCTATATCTCATCTTCTATTTACTCAATTGTCATCAAACTTCATACGCAAACTCTTCATAGCTCACCTGACATGTACGCCTAATTTTGTGCACTTTCGCCCCTGGGGGTGCTGGTTATGGCAGAAATGATATTGCAGCTTCTGATTTGTCAAACTTGCCAAGCAAACTCTTTACAAGACCCTTATTAGGGCGCTATTATTATTAGGGCCCGGGGACCGTACAGTGCGAGACCCTCTCGTTGCCATGTGTCCAATTCTGTTTATTGTCGCCATTGCGGGAGTAATGTCTCTTGCCGAAGAAGCTGTGGAAGGTATTTCGCGGGGACGCATGCCCCCGCCCCCCTTGGCCGCTGGCGCGAGGGCCCGTCGAGGCCGCTTGCGGCTTTAATTGTTGTTGTTGTTGTTGTTGTTGCTGCTGCTTCCGTGTTGTTTTTGCTTCGATATTCGCGCCAAGGTTTATGCAAACGTAGCGACGTAACTGACGTATACAGCGATGTAATGACGTGGCTTCCCTTAGCACCGTGAGCTATGGAAAAGCAAACTGGTTCGCAGTTAGCTCACAAGTTGAACGAGTTGTAAACCAGCACCAGCACTGGCCCTGAACCAGCCCTGGAACTGATTTGGTGGAAAAGGGGTATCCGATTACAGCAGCAGTTCTTAGAAAATACAAACCTGCAGGATCCAGGTGAGCTTATCCACTGAAGCGAGGGTGAGATTTGGGAATAAAATGTTTCTGGGAACAACAAATCATCCCAATATACCACCAGTATAACCTCTGCGTTTCTGTTTCACAGTACTATCAACAAACCCTGAAATTTTATTGGCCATGGGGAAGGAAGAGGTGAGCTGCCCTCATCAGAAAAAGTTTCTATTTTAATTTTTAGACTTTTTTTGTAATCAGCTTTTTTTCTCATCATCTAGCTGCAAAGAATCAACAGTCAGCTGAAGATGGTCCTTTCTTGCTCCCAAGCAAAGCGGGATTCACTGAAAGACCTTTTGCAAAGGTGTCCTTCTCTTCAGTAGCATTACAAATCCTCACATTTCCGACCCTTCTACCACAGTGCTGTTCAGTTCTTGAATCCGATTGATCAAAATGTCTTTTTTTTTTTTTTTTTTTTTTTCGAACAGCAGCTTTGACTCGGTCTCCGTTAGGCCCCGGTCACACCGCCCGAACTTTGCTGGAGCATTCCTTGAACGGTAGGGAGGGGGGGCCGAATTTCGACAACGCTCGTCACCGCGCACAAAATGGGAAAAAAATCGAAAACACGGGCGTTGGCTTAGTGGTGCACCGCTGAAGCCGGCGTTGCTTTAGCGTTGGTTTAGCGGTAGCGAGCGTTGGTTTAGCGGTGACGCGAGCGTTGGTATAGCGGCGTTCTGCGCATGCGGGCTTTGGCTCGGCGGGGGTAGCTGCTTCAACGCCCGACACCGTTCCAGCAACCCCGTGTCCGCTCGTAAAACGCTTACAACCGCTCCACCGAAGTTTGTGCAACGTTTAATCGCCGCCCGGGCAACGCTGGCGAAGCAGCGGTGGTCCAGCGTTCAAGATTTCTGCGTTGGCCTAGCGGACCCAAGCGTCCACGAACTTGCGTCTAGCGGTTCCAAACTTTGACTGGGCGTTGGTGGAGCGGGGGTGAACTTTGCCGGGGCGGAAAATTGCCCCCTCCTCACCGCTCGCAATATTTTGTGCAGCTCAAAACTTTCGGAGCGGTAGGAGGGCCCCTCGAGAAACATCAGCGGTGGCCGAGCGTATACGGCGTTGCTTTAACGGGGGCCAACTTTTGTTAAATGGTGGTGAACGGTTACGAGCGGTGATGAATTTTTTTCACCGCTCCAGGAACGCTCCAGCAAAGTTCGGGCGGTGTGACCGGGCCCTTAGACTTGTATCACAAGTATGATGATGACAATAATCTCATCTCATCTCATTATCTGTAGCCGCTTTATCCTTCTACAGGGTCGCAGGCAAGCTGGAGCCTATCCCAGCTGACTACGGGCGAAAGGTGGGGTACACCCTGGACAAGTCGCCAGGTCATCACAGGGCTGACACATAGACACAGACAACCATTCACATTCACACCTACGGTCAATTTAGAGTCACCAGTTAACCTAACCTGCATGTCTTTGGACTGTGGGGGAAACCGGAGCACCCGGAGGAAACCCACGCGGACACGGGGAGAACATGCAAACTCCACACAGAAAGGCCCTCGCCGGCCCCGGGGCATGATGACAGTAATATAAGGCTAATAAGGAACAAAAGGTTCAAAATGTGTTAATTAAAGAAAAAATTACAATTGTTAATTTTTCTGCAAGGAGATTTTTACGAACGTTTATGGAAGGCGTCCCAGTTTTCAGGACGGAGCATTGCGCAGTACGGTTTATCCGTAACGCAAATCGTTTTTGTTTGAAAATTATCAAGCGTCATTCATTAATTGTAATCGCTGAAATTTCACTGTGGTATAAGAGGAATAAAACACTTCAGGGCACGCTGTTGTTGTTAAATAATCAACTTCTGCTACATGATGGGACGCATCGCACAAGTATTTTTGTTGATTTGTTTTTCCTACAGCAGTGCACTCCTAAGTGGTTTATTACTTACATGAGCAAACATGACTAGAGCAGCAGCTACAATTATCGACAGTCCATAATTATCGACACCTTTTCAGATTTACCAATAAACAGTTTTACAAAACTGTTTGAACTGAAACTCAGCTATCATTTGGTTAATTAATCAACCAGAAGACCCGCCTCGCCCTTTGACCTTGTCGTCTGATGACGCAGCTCGTTACCTGAGATGGAAATTTTTTTTTTCGAGCACGATCAGCAATTTAAGGAAAACCCGGACGTTATCATCGTCGCAGGTAAGCATGGTGGAAAGCTCATGGACATGTTTTTACTCATCAAATTCACCGATATTTCATGATCTCTTCGTCGAAACCTACTTTGTTTCTGACTCTTTCATTCGACAGCCACCATTTTGTATCTAAACGCGCGTTTGAGAAGTCACGTGAGGTGTCGATAATAGTGATCACTTTCACCGGTGTCCACCATTATCGACACCCTGTGGAATTAAGTGACGTTTACAACCGTTACGGATCGATCTTTGTGTAGCATTGTTGAAGTCGATGAAGTACTTTTTAAAAAATAAATAAATAAAAGTGCTGTGATTTTTATAATTTTTTTCCTGATTCATAACAGAATGGAATGTTTATAGAGTATTTGGAATTCGATTGTAGTAAATAGAATTAGACCAGAATTAAATTCCTAGCGTATAAAAATTACATGCTTGAAATATTCAGATTTTTCGATTCCGTTCAGAATTTTTTTTTTTTTCCCAGTTTGTTGTAAATCTTTACCACATATATTACAATATCAGGAGACATTTTATATTTTGGTTCGAGGAATGAGATGCGACCTTTGACCTGGATTTTCATGCGGTTACAATCTCAGTCGCCTGTTGACATTTACTGGTAAACTACAAAACTAGAAATTAATACAAACAACGAATGATTAACAAGAATGTGATCTACGAAAATACTTAAAGTGGAACACACAGATTTTCTGACGCACGTTAAACTTTATCAGTTTATTTGTTTACAAACATTAGAATTACTTCCTCATTTACCTAAACACCGACATCCGTATATTTCTATAAAAGATATTTTGTACTAAATATCAGTTCGTGTCAAACAAATTTTAAATAAAAACTGTTTTGTTAAAGGTCCCATGGCATGGTGGTTTGTTGATGCTTTAAACGGGCTCGTGGAGGCTTCCGGATGTTATATCCGCAGCCTTTCTCGAAATGAACCCTCGGCACGTAGATATAGCCTCCTGGGAGAAAGCCCCATTTCAGCGCTTTTCCCAGTGCGTCGTTTTGCTAATGAGAAGCAGGAGGCGGGGAAGGGTAGAGGGTGGGGGCGGGTCTTATCATTAATATTCATGACATGTAAACGTGTTACCTCTGATTGGCTAACAGCACTGTGACGCTACCTCCAGTGGGTCAGAACAAGCGGATGTGGGTGTCTTACTATGGCGAGAGAGAAGGAACAAACCGCGAAGGGAAAAATACCGCGCGCTGACGTCATTAAGGTGCGACGCGAGGAAATAAAATAAATTCAACAAATGTTTGGGTTTTTACTGAACAAACAAATAAAATGAACGAGTGACTTAAAAAAAAAAAGAATGTGGGTGTCTTTGTAAAAACTGTTTTGATTGGCTATTATAACAGAGCATGCTGCGTGCTTTTTGGTTTTGTAGCGCAGAGTACCTGGCTAACTGCAGGAAGCGGTTAGCTGCACAGCTAATGTAGCCATTGCAAGGCTAACGCACCGATTTTAAAACACGGCAAAACGACTTAACAGTTATACACTTACTTGTTCGCTGTTTGTGGCTGATGCGGCAGGGATGCTTGGTACGGACCCAGGCTTCAGTGACAGTTGATGTGCAAAACCTGCCCTGTACTGTCCCAAGTTGTGGAAACATTCATCAGGAAAATGCTTCCGACAAACATACACCGTCTTAGGTAGACTCGACGGCGTATTATTGAAGTAAATAAAATTAAGCCACTGCGTCTTCAGGGGCTCTCCCGTCGGCAGTAAAAACAGACTCTTTTCTGTGTTGTCACATCCATGTACAGCGCAATTTCCATGTTTCGCTCACTTAGGTGATGCCATGTTGTTGTGTCCTCCCTCTATGGTCTCCTCACTACAACTGGGCGGGGCAATCCATACAGTGGGTGGGAATCCAGAGGGGGGGGCGTGGGGATCATCTCCCTTGCTGACATAGTAAAGGGAAGAGCTTATCAACGCGCCGTTTTGACGCGCCATTCTCAAATGTTGGGCATAGTTTGGTTTACACATTATGACATTTCTAGCCACTGGGGTGACTTAAGAAGGTCAGAGCAACTCATTTTAACGTTAAAAAACCTCAGAAAGTGAAAATGTCATGCCATGGGACCTTTAACTTAATACCACATACTGATTTTATTTTTTTAAAATAATCATCTGGATGTCGATGATTGATTATGGACAAAGGTGTCAATAATTGTGGAACGGTGTCATGTGATCTGATGCACTAAGTAATCGGGAATCAACTCATTTTTTCCCAGCGGAAGTTTGAGTAATTATTCATGCACGATTTCTGGATTGAAAGTCTTTTCTACTTTTGCAACGGCCAAAAGATGGTTAAGGTGTCGATAATTGTAGCCGTCGCTCTGTTACTATTGCATTACTGTTCTTATTTTTATCTACAAACATCAGATATTTAACAGTTGTTGTTTTTAGAGAGCAGGCGTGGCTGGAAGAGAAGAAGGAGGTACTAAGTGCAGTGACTGAACGAGTCGTGACTTTGCGTGAGGAAAATGAGAAGCTGTCCGAACACAGGTAAAGGAATGTTATCAGTGTTTAGTCGTAATCAGATATATTACATGGACATGAGAGTTTTACTGGGAAATGCGCAACTCGTATTTTTCACACGGAGAACCAAAATCGCGACACAAATCTGAAGATGTCACTCGTGAGGAAATCGATAAATTGCTTTTGATAAATTCGGGTACTTTTTTGTTTGTGAGCGTGTCTGTATAATAAAAAGAAGCACATTGGATTGAAGATGTGAGGTTTGCCTTCTCGTGTTGAAAAACTCATTTTTCATACGAAATGCATCACGGATCTGAGTGACACGTTCATCAAATATACCAAGCACTGAGAGACTCCAGTTGAAATTATGCAGCCACAAAGAGAATCCATAATTCTCAGTGCATGGAATATTTGTTTTTATATCCCTCATTAAAAAAATCCAGACGAAAAGCAGGGATGAGAATTTTCCGCCGATCGGCGGATTTCCGACTTTTTCAGACCAAAATGATCGTTTTTGAGCGTGCGCGCGCGCAACATTAAGGTCTGCATCACGCATCTTAAGGCCAATTTATGCTGACAACCCAGTCCTCGCAGATAGCGTCGCAGACAGTGTCTGCGTAGCCCCCCCCACCTCCGCAGACGCTCTGCGCGCACCTCCCAAAAATTGTGACCACTGCAGAAGCCTCGCAGACAGCGTCGCAGACAAGAGGGCTCTGATTGGTCCACTCTACATCCGCTGTACACGCACTTCCGCTTCCCTACTTTCCCGGTTTGGTTTGTTTTCACGACCGGCATTTTTAAAAACACGAGCGAAGATGGAGCAGCACGAAGAGCGGTTGATTGAGGAAGTACGTACATCTATACGACTCCAGTTCTAGTCATTATATAAAAAAAAAGTTCTAGTCATTATAAGTAACCGGAGGATAAACACTCCACTAACCACACCCACCAACTACTCCTAGCGACTTCGCGCCCTCTTGCGTTGTGCCGGTTAATAACATCGCGCACGCCTATTACTCCCCGCTCAACGGTAAATTACAACTGTCTGCGAAAAGCTATCTGCGAAAGCCTTGTCGCACGAGCATACAGAGGCCTTTAGAATGTGCGCACGAGGGAGACTGTGCGCTTGTTCATGTAGCGCATGCCAGACAAAGAGCATCCTGATTGGGTTACTCAGCAAAATAAGCCAATCAGCTTTCAGTGTGGGCGGGCTTTTATCTCTTTTCTCAAGGACCGGAGTTTTCAGCTGAGTCAGTGCAGCCTACAGGATCGACATGGCAGAGAGAGCAGGCGCGCGCCCCAAAAAACCAAAGCACAAAACCCACTTCAGCTCAGATTACACAAAAGAATCTCCCTGTCTAATAATCATCTCCCTGTCTAATAATCATCTCCCTGTCTAATAATCATCTCCCTGTCTAATAATAAAGAAAATAAATAAATAAAATAGCCAAAAATCATTAGCCCCTGGGCCATGGGCCCTGCCCTGGTTTTTTCAGACTTTTTAAATATTTTTCATTCTCATGCCTGGAAAAGGGTTAAGATTGGATCTCAGCATAAACTCACTCATGCTATCGTCTGCCTTGCGAGGCATGATCACGACAGAGATCTACGCACACAGAAATGCTCGCGAAGCCACAGCTGTGACTCGAGTCGGCCGGATAGCTCGAAATTGTGACGTCAGATCATGGTATATCCAGGATATACCATGACTGACTCACACCATATCCTTTTTTTTTTTTCCTTTAAATTTTTGAAGTCACGAGATACAGTGTCTAATCGATGATGGAACTATTTTATGTCACATGAGCCATCCTTGGCCAGTCCCTGCACGGGAATTTTTTTGATGAGGGACAAAATTGTCGCAGATCACAGAATCCAGGGACACATGTCTGCCCGGGGGCATTTTGAGTTATTGACAGATTCAGAAAGTACAGTTTCTAAGCTTTCCAATGATGCCTTCCATGTGGAGATCTGACAATATTTGAAGAATGTGTGGCCTTTTGAAAGTGTATACTTCTTAAAACAGAAAAGGGAGAAAATTGCCCTCAAAGTTTTCCATCTCCGCTACTCTAGGTGTAGGGCGGCCACATAATGGTGCTCATTTGCATGACATTAAGGAAAGCCCTACCCCCTACGAGCTAGCACGATACTACTTTCATGTAAACAAAGATCACCACGTCAAGTTTCCTTCCATGCAAAGTATGCCCAACACAATTATGAAGTACAAAAATAAGTCCTAAAGTATACTTTAACGTTTTGTGGTTGAAAAATTACTCACACCGTAAGAAAGAAAGATAGCATGATGATAACACAACACTAGTTTCATGTAAAGCCTCGGTCACAACCGGCCGTATGTGCTCCTATGGCCGGTCTACATGCAAGAAACGCACGGAGAGCGCGCATGAAACGCACGAGAGCACTCGTGTGAAAAGCACGAGAGCGCGCGTGTGATGTGCTGATTTTCGAGCCGCAGACCGGCCGCAGAGGTTCGTTGTCATGTCAAACAAACTCTACGGGTGCTTACGTTTTTTTCAGGTTGCAAGACAAACTTGCGGCCAACGCGCGTCTTTCTCCATGAACAAAAAAAAAAAACGCAGCGATTTGGGGAAACGCCAAAAATCGCACGGCCAAAAAATTGTACGTCCAGTTGTGATCTAGGCTTAACCAAACCACAACACTCTCTGTTACATGCAAAAATAACCACACAGCCTTAGATTAATAAACTTACCCCATCAGAAAGAGAAACGGCGCCTTGCACACACCAATGCCTCCGATGGAATGTAATCCTAGAATGGTCCGTGTATCATCCAATCATTCAAGTATTCCATTCAATCTGGAAAACGAGGTTGCGTTTTTTTGTTTTTTTTTTTGCTAGAAATGGTGATCTCCGATGTAAATACTGTGTGTCTGTTTGCTTCGCGGGGCTCCTCTGCACTCTGTTTAGTAACTCATTCCATAGTGAAATTACACGCCTGTATGCAGTTAAGTAGCCATGCGCTCAGCTCGGATCATACAGCTGATTCGCGAAAAAAAAAAACAAAAGACTTAAATCATCATGTGAATGGCCCATATGGTAATTTACCCACACCCCCCAGCAGGCTACAGTCCTGACAAAAACGAGACAATTTGCAACAAAAAATGTATGCTTTTCCAACAAAACAATCTATTATCTGAAATACTGATTGCATTCTTCAAGATCTCAACTTGCACATGATGGAAAAAAAACAAAAATCACAAATTTCGAAAAAAAATGCTTCTTTTGCGATTATCTCTGATTCGTTTTGGCCGACATGTGTCCCTGGATCCGGTGAGGGGTCACAATTATGTTATCCCACAAAATCGAGTCGTACATGAGCTGATAGCTGACGAGGCGCGTAGCACCGAGTCGGCTATAATCCACGTACGACGAGATTGAGTCGAATAACTGTTTTATTCTATCCATGGTCACTGGATTTTGAGGAACGGAGCGTTTTTATTTTTATTGTTTGCAAATTCGATAAATAACTTTTTTTATACAAAACGTCCGACAAAATAATTTCTGCTTGGAATGTAAAGAAACCGGCGAAATGACAGGAGCAATTTGTGAAAAATGCGATAATAATAATTCTTGAAAAATGTAAAAAAAAAAAAAAAGTTCTTCCCATCAAATACTTTCATTTCATAATTTTTTTTTTTTTGGGGGGGGGTTGTTTTCGAAGAGAGGTTTTTATATCGTTAGCAACACGCTCCACCATTTTCTTTTTCTCTACTCATGGTATATGAGCTGATAGCCTAGTAGTAGAGTAGCCAATCAGAGCGCCCGATCTGTTCATATCCAGCGACCGCGGATCACTCCGATGATGTCACTGTCAATGTTTTCCTGCTAACTAGACACGCGTTGTCAACACAGCAAACTGGTTCAGAATTAAAATTCTTTTGATTAACTTGCGTGTTTTTGTGGACGTGTCTATATAAAGGCACGCGGGCGATTTTCCGTCGCGCAACTTTTTTGACGCATGCCAGAAATTGCTTCGAGTGCGGATATTTGCGACAGCTATCTGTTTACTTGTTGCTTGTGACAGATCGCACGTATCAAACCTGCTTGATAAATAAATGACGGAGTATGATATTTTTGTCTCATTTGTTTAACTGGGTTCTCTTTATCTACTTTTAGGACTTGTGTGAAACTCGAATGATGTTTTCGGTCACATTTATGCAGAAATGTAGAAAATTCTAAAGGGTTCACAAACTTTCAAGCACCACTGTAGATGCTTGAAATGAAATCGGAAAAGTCACCCATTCGGTCGCAGTTTGTCTGTTTGTTTTAGTGTATAGACCCTTTTCACGTGACGTCACGACAAACGCGGCCGCCATTTTGGACGTGTACTACCAGTAGTTTACCACAGCCAGCATTGAGGAACGGCAGCAAAGAAAGTGTTTATTTTCAGCAAGACTTCCATCATGCCACTATATTGTTGTGCACCTGGATGTAGTAACCATCAACAAACAAGGCAAGGGTTATCATTTTATCGGATCCCGACAGAGAAGATGGATAGCGGCCATAAACAGGAAAGATTGGCAGCCCTCGGCATACCAGCGCTTGTGTAGTGACCACTTTGTTGGCGGTAAGACGAATAAAATTAGCCAGAAAAGGCATTACATTGCTGTTAACATTCTGTGGCGGCGAGTGTGTAACCAAATAGGCTAAAATAACCCATTGTAACCTCTTTGTTCTTCTGTAGTAATATTAGCTAACGACATTAGCTAGCGTTGTGTTCCTTTGCTGTTGGTAGACTGTAGGACAGATCAGAGGCAGTGTCCTACAAACAGCGCTTAATTTGAGGGGGAGCAAGCCGGAGCGTGCTCCGGAACCTCGGGCGTTGGCTCCGGCAGCTATTTACACTGGATCTGGTGATCCGACACCTCTTTTGACTATGTAACAAAAAAATAATAATAATAATAATTAAATAAAAAAAATGCAAGTTTATTTAGTGTTAATGTCTGATTTTGATATCTGTCTTGTTGGTGATTTCTCTCATGAAACGACATCCACAAAATATCTGCAGATGAACTTAATTTGCAGTGTTATTACAAAACATGCCCCGCAGCGCCGCGCCCCCCTCCCCCCCTCTTTTTTTCCGCACCGGAGCCGCTCATCCTCTGCGCTCCGGGACCTCCCACTTTACAAATTAAGCACTGCCTACAAATAAGTGTTCAAAATAAGAGGAACATGTATTTGTCTCTTAAATCCAGGCCGTTCCCTGTAATCTGTCACAACGGTTGGAGAAAGTAATGGCAAATAGTGAGTGCACAAACCGTAGAAGGTAAACTGTACACAGCGCCAGGGCAGTGTGATGGTATGTCTACTTTTAGATTGTGTTAGCTTATCAATGAACACACTCGTCACTCGACGAGTTTCACGTCTTTACGACGGATACTTAAATGTGTGTTAGGTATTATTGTTGCAGTCTAAGCAGTCATTGTAGCAGCTAGATGAGCGAGAACTGAAAGGGTCTGTGCCATAAACCGTTATTTCTGTACGGCGTTGCTAATGTGTCGTTACTGTTGTTATTTCTCCCTCTGCTCGTCCTGTAAATGCCCTACGTCGCTGGATAGCGAAGGTGTTTTCTGCATCTCGCTCCTTTTTCTTGTATGTTCTCCGTTTGTCGCCTTCCTCGCATTCAAACCAATTCGAGCCGAAGTCCGCTACATGTCCAAAATGGTGGTCGCGTTTACGAAGGTCATGTGACTGAAAAGGGTCTATACTCGAGTGTGATTGTGATCTTACCTGTTCAAAAAAATGTACCAAGCCCGGGTAAACCCATCAGAGCTCTGTTCAAACAATCTGAGTGTCGCATATTGGGTAGGACGCTTTTACATGCTTTTGTAAATGTGGCGGCAGCCGTGGAACTGTCGCAATAATTCCTAATCCTCTTAATCCGAGGGCTTTAGTCTACCAGAGAAAGTGATTTTATGAGACCAAATTGTCCTGAATCAGGCGTAACGGTTAATTTGGCGTTCAGTTCCCTTCTGTTCTTCGCCAGTGTTTTACAGGACATGAAGAGAAAAATCACCCAGGTGAAGGATTACCACAGCACCCTCATGGAGACTCTGAGCGACGTGTTAGCCGAACATTTTCCTCTTCCAAATCAACAAGCACTTGGCACCAAGAAAAAGAAGGTGTGCTTCCTTATTACTCCCTCAGGCTGTATCATCAGGAGACTTTGATTTATATGAGTAGCACGCTGTGTGAGCCCAATCGCCATCAGGCGCGTTTTCTCTAGAATTTCACCAAAACTCATTGAATTTTCAGCATTGTAAGAGAACTCCCTAAAGTATTATTCAGCAAAACCCCAGAATGATAGCACAAATCTAGAATTTTTAAAGGTCCCATGGCATGAAATTTTCACTTTGAGGTTTTTTAACGTTAAAATGAGTTCCTCTGACCTTCTTAAGTCACCCCAGTGGCTAGAAATTTCATAATGTGTAAACCAAACTATGCCCAATATTTGAGAATGGCGCGTCAAAACGGCGCGTTGATAAGCTCTTCCCTTGCCGACATCAGCAAGGGAGATGATCCCCACACCCCCCCTCTGGATTCCCACCCACCGTATGGATTGCCCCGCCCGGTTGTAGTGAGGAAACCATAGAGGACACAACAACATGGCATCACCTAAGCGAGCGAAACATGGAAATTGCGCTGTACATGGATGTGACAGCACAGAAAGGAGTCTGTTTTTACTGCCGACGGGAGAGCCCCTGAAGACACAGTGGCTTAATTTTATTTACTCCAATAATACGCCGTCGAGTCTACCTAAGACGGTGTATGTTTGTCGGAAGCATTTTCCTGATGAATGTTTCCACAACTTGGGACAGTACAGGGCAGGTTTTGCACATCAACTGTCACTGAAGCCTGGGTCCGTACCAAGCATCCCTGCCGCATCAGCCACAAACACCGAACAAGTAAGTGTATAACTGTTAAGTCGTTTTGCTGTGTTTTAAAATCGGTGCCACGTTAGCCTTGCAATGGCTACATTAGCTGTGCAGCTAACCGCTTCCTGCAGTTAGCCAGGTACTCTGCGCTACAAAACCAAAAAGCACGCAGCATGCTCTGTTATAATAGCCAATCAAAACAGTTTTTACAAAGACACCCACATTCTTTTTTTTTTTTTAAGTCACTCGTTCATTTTATTTGTTTGTTTGTTCAGTAAAAACCCAAACATTTGTTGAATTTATTTTATTTCCTCGCGTCGCACCTTAATGACGTCAGCGCGCGGTATTTTTCCCTTCGCGGTTTGTTCCTTCTCTCTCGCCATAGTAAGACACCCACATCCGCTTGTTCTGACCCACTGGAGGTAGCGTCACAGTGCTGTTAGCCAATCAGAGGTAACACGTTTACGTGTCATGAATATTAATGATAAGACCCGCCCCCACCCTCTACCCTTCCCCGCCTCCTGCTTCTCATTAGCAAAACGACGCACTGGGAAAAGCGCTGAAATGGGGCTTTCTCTCGGGAGGCTATATCTACGTGCCGAGGGTTCATTTCGAGAAAGGCTGCGGATATAACATCCGGAAGCCTCCACGAGCCCGTTTAAAGCATCAACAAACAACCATGCCATGGGTCCTTTAATAGAATTTAACGTAATTATGGACGTCACGCGTAACATTTACACCCGTGAAAAATCACTTTGAATGCTGTTTTGAAAGTTTTGATCAAATATTCTCTATAATAAAAAATCGCTTAAATATTATAAACAGTCTTTTAATGTATCAAAAAATCATTTTGATAAAGCAAGGAAATTCGGAAGAAAATTTGTTTTTTCTTTTGCTTGTTGTGCGCGTCACGCTACCAAAATCTAACTAACCCCTTCACGAACAATTCCAACTTTATGGACTTGTAGCGCGAATAAACCTTTCAAAAAAAAAATATAATACTTCTCACCCAGTAAATTAAAATCCTGGTGATTTATATCCTCGTAGCTTCAGTAGATCTAGAGATTTAGTCGATTTAGTAAATCCCAAACGCTGTGAAACACGCCAGCCATCTATGGTGAGAAGTGCTGCTGTAGTTGAGAAACTCATTTCTCCCGCTTCCAACTAACTCCGTGACCCAGGCCAAAATAACAATGTCATGCTCATCACTTAAGGATGATTTATGCCAAGTTTCACGGAAAAATACAGCGAAATAAACTTGCTAGAAGCATTTTTCAAAATCCCAAACATTATGAAACATTTCTTGTAGGGTTTCAGGTTACAAATTTCGAGAATAGAGAAACTGCAGCGCAAAAGTTTGCCACTAAACTCGCGAAAATACTCCATCCTAGCGAGTTTCACAACCGAACTAGGCTACGTGACAGTCCGTGACCACCCAGGAATGTTCTAGAAGGTACGCTTCTAGGCACGTGCGATCGAGAAAGGCGCCACGTGAAGGTAGTAAAGGTAGTATTTCCACTGTCTTATGACGTTTTTGCTTGTTTTAGCGCGATAAACAGTGCATTATGGGTAATCATTAAAATGCTGATTTCAAGGTTAAAATGGGTAAAAACAACTAATTTATATAGATATTGTAAAAATTGTGCCTAATAGTTATTTCAGTACATAAAATCAAAACCTGAATTTTTAATTTTTTCCCCTATGTTACACCATTGTGCATCTATAGCATGCTACTCATCACATCAGTCATCATTCTTTTGTGTGTTCTTCCAGGGTGCTGTTCCAGATTACGGAGCAAACCTGATCTCGCTGAGCGAGATCCTTGAGGTACATCAGCACGTCAGCCATTTTATATTTTTAAAGTTAACATTTTAATCATAAGAAGTGCCTTATGTCCGAATCATGATGTATTCTACTTATCTAATGCAGCAATTAACAAACAAAACCCTGGAAACTCCTCACGAGCCCTATGTGACGATCGATGACTCCTTCTGGCCACCGTACGTAGAAATGCTTCTTCGTAACGGAATCGCAATCAGACACGCAGAGGACTGCAATAAAATCCGTCTGGAAAATTTTCATTAATTTTTTTTTTTTCCCCCCAACTAATCGGGTTTAATTAGATCACCCATCATTGACACGCATGTCCAGTCTTTTCTGTTCTTGTTTTATTGTGTATTTTTAAAAAGCAATTTGGTCAATAAAATGGTTGAAAATATAAACCAGTATCACTGATTGTCATCAAGTCTCGGCTGTCATGTGACCACAATGAATGGACGAGACAAATCAGGAAACGTTTAAGGTGGGAAGTAAGAGTTTAAAAATTAAACGCATTTCCTTGAATATATTTCGATGGAAAGGACGTACAGGCGAGACCACGGTTGGCTATGATGGATCTTGGGCTTGTATTGATGTCATGGACCTCTAGTGGTAAGAGTGCAACAAGGTAGACGGATATTTTCAAACACAGGAGTAAATGAGGTCTTAAAGGAACAGTCCACCGTACTTCCATAATGAAATATGCTCTTATCTGAATTGAGATGAGCTGCTCCGTACCTGTCCGAGCTTTGCGCGACCTCCCAGTCAGTCAGACGCGCTGTCACTCCTGTTAGCAATGTAGCTAGGCTCAGTATGGCCAATGGTATTTTTTTGGGGCTGTAGTTAGATGCGACCAAACTCTTCCACGTTTTTCCTGTTTACATAGGTTTATATGACCAGTGACATTTTTACATCTGAGCTCCGTATCAATGCGCTGCCGAAGCGCGCAGAAGGTGTTAGTACGCCTGTCATTATAGTGCGGACTTTCCATAGCACAGAAAATCGCCACATTTCAATTTGTGTAACTGAACTTGTTTCATGTCACTGGTCATATAAACCTATGTAAACAGGAAAAATGCGGAAGAATTTGGTCGCATCTAACTACAGCCCCAAAAAATACCATTGGCCATACTGAGCCTAGCTACATTGCTAACAGGAGTGACAGCACGTCTGACTGCGTCTGACTGACTGGGAGGTCACGCAAAGCTCGGAGAGGTACGGAGCAGCTCGTCTCAATTCAGATAAGAGCATATTTCATTATGGAAGTACGGTGGACTGTTCCTTTAAAGTGCACATCACGGGTAAATTCAGGAGCAAGATCAATGTAATTCTCCTATTTTATATTAAACTTTGGTCAAATATCTGTCGCATTTTGTGCAATTTTTTTACCTTGCGCAATACCAGAAAAATTCAGTTGAAATCAAGCCATTTGAGACGAATTGGTCCGCCTCTGAAAAAACTTGGCGTTTGGATTTCCCGGCAAACGTTGATTTTCGTGACGTCGCGTGCGGGACGCCTCCCTCTGAATCCTACGTCAGCGCTGGTTTGTTTGAGAAAACGACCTGGTGGTTTTCTGCAAATTTCTTCAATGTTATCGCGTAATTATTAAAATGGTTAACAGATGTATCGTAGGAGGGTGTAGCAACGCCAATCTTGATGGGATTAGTACTCATCGCTTGCCAGCTCTTCCTTGTTGCGCCAGCAGTGGCCAGCAAACTGTAAGCTTCTCTCCCGGATGGTTGCTAATATGGGGGGAATAAATCCATATAGTTCTTTATTTGTTAGATGGTCTTCCCAGAAGATATTTAAAGCTGTTCTTAACATTCTTGTAAAGGCACCGTCGAGTGAAGATTGGAGTTTGGAGGTAAGTGTCCAGGTAGTTGACCCATAAACCAGGATAGATTCAATGGTGGCTCTGAAGAAGTTACGTTTTACACTACCGTTCAAAAGTTTGGGGTCACTCTGAAATGTCCTTATTTTTGAAAGAAAAGCACTGTTCTTTTCAATGAAGATCACTTTAAACTAATCAGAAATCCACTCTATACATTGCTAATGTGGTAAATGACTATTCTAGCTGCAAATGTGTGGTTTTTGGTGCAATATCTCCATAGGTGTATAGAGGCCCATTTCCAGCAACTCTCACTCCAGTGTTCTAATGGTACAATGTGTTTGCTCATTGCCTCAGAAGGCTAATGGATGATTAGAAAACCCTTGTACAATCATGTTAGCACAGCTGAAAACAGTTGAGCTCTTTAGAGAAGCTATAAAACTGACCTTCCTTTGAGCAGATTGAGTTTCTGGAGCATCACATTTGTGGGGTCGATTAAATGCTCAAAATGGCCAGAAAAATGTCTTGACTATATTTTCTATTCATTTTACAACTTATGGTGGTAAATAAAAGTGTGACTTTTCATGGAAAACACAAAATTGTCTGGGTGACCCCAAACTTTTGAACGGCAGTGTATCTGTGAATAGAACAGGTAAAGTGTGTCTTTTTCTTCACGCTCAAACAAACATGCGTCCAGGATGCGTGTCGTCATGTGGCAGCCTGCAACTGCAAACATCAGACTGAAAGCTCACTGGACTGGTCCAGCTTCCAGTCAGAAGATGTTTACAAATGCCCCACTACCCAAGTCTCCTTTTTTTTTTCCAACTTCAAAACCCACGAGTCTGCGTGTCATATCACTCTGACTTCCTGGAAAACAGGAAATACTCTCGCCGGTGACCCTTGGTTGCTTCTTCTGACTGAAAAATACACATACGTGTTTGTTAGTCACTGTGAATTGTTTTATGTATTAGGAATATCATCATTGTGATTCTGGTCTTGAGTTTACTTTCCAACTAGTCCTGTGAAGATAAGTAAATTTTAAAAAATTTAAATTTGACTTGACGTGTGCATACTTTATTGTGGAGCTGCCATGTCAAGAAATATATCCTTTAATACAGAACAAAAACATTTACTGCCTTCAAAGCAATTTACAGTTGTGTGCAGAAGTTTACACACACACACATTCAACTTTTCCACATTGTGTCGTGTTACAACCCGGAACTGAAATGTGATTTTTTATTTATTTATTTATTTATTTATTTGTGTGTCTCATCAAGCAACACAAAATCTAACACTGCTTATTACCTAAGAATACCATTTTCACAGTAAAGCATGGTGGTGGTTAGGGTGCATCAGTTGCCCTCACTTTCATAAAATCTGATGCGTTTTTGTTTGGGTGTTCCTTTTCACCCATAAAGACATCCTGTAAAATTTTTTGACCATATTCAAAAGTCTAATGGTGGCACCATGAGGTTCATTTTTGCCAAAAAACGCTTATTTTATGTTTTCGCGTAAGCAGCGCTCGAAACTAACGGTGTCCTGATGTCCCGGGGACCATAAAAAATGTCATCGGGACACAAAATTATCATATCTGGGACAATCCCGGGATAATGGAAAAAAATAGATCTAGAAAAAAAGTTCTACATTAATATTATTTACAAAGCCGTAACACATACGTAGACATTCACCTAATTTGTCAATTTTAATTTTAAAACGTGAGCAGCGAAAAATACATTAGTAGCTACACTTTCGATGCACCTGCATCCGTAGGCCACAGAGCAGCGCATTCTGTTCTAGAATCTTCGGCTGGTGTCCGCATTATATGGACTTGGAATGGAATTGCTACCGCACACGCTGCGCCGACTCTTGCCAGAACAAAAATGCTGAAGTGGTTGAAGCGGACCGACCGCGGGGAAGAAACTGAAAGCCCAGACATAACGTCTCCGGGACCTTCAGGATCCAAAGTGTCATCGCCTGGTCTGCAGGTAACGCTAGCAACTGAATGAACTTAATGAACACTGTTAGACACGTTATAAAATACAACAGGAATGATGTGGATGATATTGACGGAAGATACCGTTCAACAGAATAAGTGAGTTTTCTTGGTGTCTTTCTAGTTCAGAAAGTTTAGTCAGTCAGCAGCACAACTAGGCTAGGACCTGGCACTATGCTGATGTTGCTAACATTTGCACCCACGTTTCGGCAGCGAAAGTTCATAAAAATGGATAACGGTCTCATCTCATCTCATTATCTCTAGCCGCTTTATCCTTTTCTACAGGGTCACAGGCAAGCTGGAGCCTATCCCAGCTGACTATGGGCGAAAGGCGGGGTACACCCTGGACAAGTCGCCAGGTCATCACAGGGCTATGGATAACGGTAATGGTGAAAATGATAAGTTGGCCTTATAAGTGCCAACAGATATTCAAGGTATAAGTAGATGAAATGAACATAAAAGGGGTCTTATTTTCAACTAAAGTGTACTGCAGATGTAGGGAGTTGAAACATTTTCTGAATGAGCTAGTTGGCCCCTTTAAATAAACGGGTATCTATTCATACAGTGAGATCGCCAAAGTTTAATAAACTGAAAATGCAATAACTGTAATTTTGAAGTAGATGATGTATAGGACATGTGTCGCTTGTGTCTTGTGACTTATTGTAAAAATGATATAAAGGGTTCAAAATCGCATAGTTACAAATATAATAGTAACTTCATATGATAATATTAACCACTGGTTATTTCAGAGAGGAAAAAAATGGGGACACTATTGCTTCCATTCGGGACAATACAACACTGAATTCGGGACCACTGGGGGACACAAAGAAAAAAAGTTAATTTCGAGCCCTGCGTGTAAGGTTTAAATCACAATGTTGGACTCCATTTATTGATTTCTTGTGAGCCAGAGATCATGTTAAGAACCTTTGCAAGGGATTGAGAAGCATTAATGTGATTCATAATAAACTCAACAAAAAATAAAAACTTTACACTCGTTTCAAAGTCAATAATTTGAACATTTTGGAAAATAGGTTTGAAATAACGATTGTATTCAATTATCTTGTCATTAAAGATGCTATAGCATACAGATCATGTTTGTCATGGAATCGGTTCCACCGGAAATGCGACGACAATGTCCATGATCAAAAACTGTGAGTCACAACTTGATGCAGAGCAGATCGCAGGCGATTTCGAATGGTTTGGGCAGTCACTCGACCTCCAAACAATTCATTCCCAGTGGATGTGGCAGTGACAAACCGATTACGCAAATGACGTAAGACAATCTGTCGGTCTTCTGCGTGTGACGTCACACGTGGTTGACCAGGACGGGGGCGGTCGGCTGTGGTGCCAGTTTGATGGAGACGTGTCTGGAGATTATGGATGGTCTGTCGACTGCATCCCATAACCCTCGCAACGTCAGTGACGGATGTTCCCGTATTCAGCATGCCAATGGCACGTTCACGCTGAATGTTTGACAGTCGTGGCATTGCAAATTAACGAATAATTAACCATAAAACCTTGTTTTTCTGAGATGACACTCTACTCTGCTACCGTGAGATCAATTGCACGTGTATCAATAGGTCACGTCACGTGGAAACGTGATTTTAGCGTGCAGTGCTCTCGCACGTGCTACGTAGGCCCGACCAGTAGAATGAATGTGTGACGTAATGCCCTTGACAATGCATTTAACCATAATCACAAGAACTCTTTCAAGAAAAGTTTCTAAACACTATTTGAAAAATAATGAGTGTCAAGTTTTTATTTTTGCTGAGTATACATTTGTATTGTTTAAAAGTAGTTGAACAATGATTCAATGAACAGCTAAAACTCAAACGGTGCTTGATAATGTATTTAGAATATGTACTAAAAATGTGTATCTAAGATATTTGGTATACTCTGTAAGGTGCCATAATGTTTCATGAAAAGTGATCGAAATTTTGTCATAAAAGTCATAAAATAGCAGCTTTTTCCATAACTTTGAGCTCCTGGTGCCACCATTAAACTTTTGAATTTTGTCAAAATATTTCACCCAGTGGGCAGCACGGTGGTGTAGTGGTTAGCGCTGTCGCCTCACACCAAGAAGGTCCGGGTTCGAGCCCCGGGGCCGGCGAGGGCCTTTCTGTGTGGAGTTTGCATGTTCTCCGCGTGGGTTTCCTCCGGGTGCTCCGGTTTCCCCCACAGTCCAAAGACATGCAGGTTAGGTTAACTGGTGACTCTAAATTGACCGTAGGTGTGAATGTGAGTGTGAATGGTTGTCTGTGTCTATGTGTCAGCCCTGTGATGACCTGGCGACTTGTCCAGGGTGTACCCCGCCTTTCGCCCATAGTCAGCTGGGATAGGCTCCAGCTTGCCTGCGACCCTGTAGAACAGGATAAAGCGGCTAGAGATAATGAGATGAGATGAGATTTCACTCGGTGTGTTTTCTTACCAAAAGGAACATAAAAACAAAAACGCATCATGATCGGAGGAACTTTTCATTTTTAGGGGGCAACTGATGCACCCTAGTGGTGGTAGTGTTATATTATTATCGAATCTTTGAATCAGCAGGGACTGGGAAACTGGTCAGGGTTGACAGCAAGATGGATGGATGCAAAGGCAACCCCTTTATCGTCAGTGTCTGTCACTTGATTAAACATTGTTTGAGAGTTAACTGGATCAATGTGGTTCAATCTAAAAAGCAGGCTTTCTGGAAGTCATTTAGCCCAAATTTATGAAATCTACATGGCGATATTCAGCACATGTATGATGTTCAGGTGAGTCCTCACAGGAAGGAAGCAAAAGGCGAAACCGCCCTTGTTTTGTGAAACATGATTAACAAAATGGTTGTGTCGCACCATATATATATTCGACAGCATATATTTCAGAAGAAGTCAGGGGGAAAAGTGCTAATAAATATTTAAAGGTGATGACTGCAAAGTCAACTGAAATTTTCAAATCTTTTTTTAATTGTGCATGATATTTTCATATGTCTTGCAAGAACAATACCATGCGGACGAGATGTGATCATTTTTGATATCCTGAGGGTCGCGTTTCTCCATTTTTGGGACCTCATGAGGTAAACAGTACGGCCCTATGGCAACAGCCAAACACGAAAAGCGTTGACTAATTAGCATAACTATGGAACAATGTCACACCAAGATGGCGATGCATGGAAAACATCGTGACTCTGCATCAACCTCAGAGAGTTTTGAGTCGGAGGGATGTCATTTGTGGTTGACATTTGCGAACAGATCGGTGAACCATCCATTATCTGTAGCCGCTTATCCTGTTCTACAGGGTCGCAGGCAAGCTGGAGCCTATCCCAGCTGACTACGGGCGAAAGGCGGGGTACACCCTGGACAAGTCGCCAGGTCATCACAGGGCTGACACATAGACACAGACAACCATTCACACTCACATTCACACCTACGGTCAATTTAGAGTCACCAGTTAACCTAACCTGCATGTCTTTGGACTGTGGGGGAAACCATGCAAACTCCACACAGAAAGGCCGGCTGCTGGGCTCGAACCCAGGACCTTCTTGCTGTGAGGCGACGGTGCTAACCACTACACCACCGATCTGTGAAACAAAAGACAAATATATCTTTTCTCTGTTGCTGCTTTTTGTGTTATCATTTCTTTCTCTGTAAGATCAAAACATTAGGTGTAGAACTCCATACTCGCTACCGTAGAGCAGGGCTTTGAACCGGAATTTTTTTCCTATTGGTTCGTTCCGAACAGAAACGGAATTTTAACGTTTCCGGTTTTGGGTTCCACCATTAAATAGACGTTCCCGAACCGGTTAGAACAAAAAAATTTCGTTCCCGGAACGGTTAATTACGTTCCCTGTCAGCTGTTTAACAAATGGCTATAAAATTATGTCTCTGTCTCATCCAGCTTAAGCCAAATGTAGGCTAATTCTATTACAACCTTCATTAAATAAGACAAGAAATAATTCAAAACAATTATTATTTCAAATGTTGGCGATTTGGATTCTCAGTATGTCTTCCCAGCTACACAAACAGAAAAAGTGCCAAAAATGAAAGAGAATTCGTTTAGTGTGTTACCAAAGGCTAGTCAGGCCCTATAGAGGGCTACCGCATGACGTCACCGCGCCGCGAGAGTTTGTTAGGCGCCATATTGGAAGTACACATCTATGCAAGTACATACATTCATAAAACAAACTACACCTGAAATGTAGCCAGGGCCGGTTCTGCCCTAATCTGGGCCCGGGTGCAACATCGCGCAACCCCCCCCCCAAAAAAAACCACCAGTCTAAATCAGGACAACCATCACATAACTATAACTATAAACATTTTATATCAACTACTTTAACTAAATGGGCTATAATAAATAAGCCTGCAGGCAGCCACGGCGGGCTGCCTCAGAAAAGTAACCATTCAATAACACAACTGAAAGCCTGCAGCCATGGCGGGCTGCCTTAAAAAGTAACCATTTGTCCTACCTTAAAACTCGTTTTGCATTTTCTGCCTCCTTTTTTGTATTTTCGACCCTCCGTTTATTTTCTTTCCTTTTCTGAAAACCCGATTTGTGTCCAGGCATTTTGTTCTGCTACCAACGAACTAACTCGTCAGGTCTCGTCTCTCGAGCCCGCGATGATTCCCGTGGGAAGGGCAACAACTGATACATTTTTACAAACAGCCAATAGGGAGGTTGCAACGTTCAGACTCTTCTTTGCTCAGACACTCAGTAATTCACCTAGTATTCACTAGTAGTCCACCTTCCCGCTCTCTCCATTCAATCAGCGAACGTCACACAGGAAGTGAACCCCAGCGGGTCATAGAAACTTCCGCAGGAGAAGAATGACTATTTGTAGGCTACAGAAACTTTGAGGAACGAAATAAAAACCGGTATTAACCGGTTAGCATTATTTTTAATAAGCGTTTCTGTTCCGGAACATAAAAAATAATAAAGTTTCTGGTTTCGTTTCTGTTCCATGTGAAATAGAAAAAGTTCCCGGTTTTCGTTTTCGTTCCTTGAACCGGTTCAAAGCCCTGCCGTAGAGTCCTGCTCATGCATTTTTAGGCTAAGATAGCTAAGAGCTAGCTAGAGTGACTATCTTGTAGTACACTCATTGGAACCGAGTCCGCCATGTTTACCCATGCTGACTTATTCATCTCATTATCTCTAGCCGCTTTATCCTGTTCTACAGGGTCGCAGGCAAGCTGGAGCCTATCCCAGCTGACTACGGGCGAAAGGCGGGGTACACCCTGGACAAGTCGCCAGGTCATCACAGGGCTGACACATAGACACAGACAACCATTCACACTCACATTCACACCTACGGTCAATTTAGAGTCACCAGTTAACCTAACCTGCATGTCTTTGGGCTGTGGGGGAAACCGGAGCACCCGGAGGAAACCCACGCGGACACGGGGAGAACATGCAAACTCCACACAGAAAGGCCCTCGCCGGCCACAGGGCTCGAACCCGGACCTTCTTGCTGTGAGGCGACAGCGCTAACCACTACACCACCGTGCCGCCCCATGCTGACTCGTTTTGGTTAAAGGTAGGTCAAACCAGCCCCATGGTGGTCATGTTGCTCATTTGCCCAAATCATAAAATGCGGGACTCTTTTTATCTCGGCAAACTGTTTACACACAGGATACAAGGTGTGTGCAGCAACAGAACATCTCGAAACTCTAACAGCAATCAAAATAGAACGTTTTGCCCAGAATTCAACTTTGCACTCAGAACCTTTAACAGATGTGTCCCTAATGTCATTTTCCTTGCAACGGGGTTTAGAAAGGGTTTTATTCAAAGACTGACTGTGTGTTGTAGCTACTTACTTGTTCAGGCTGACTTTTCACCTCGCGTGCCCTTCACTACTGAGTCTCGTGCATTCAGTACTTTTGTGAATAAAACAAGTCAAGCCATCAGGGCATGAGATGCACGTGCACTCTACCACAAACAGTCTGGGAAAGTATTTGGTGATAAACAGATTTATTATAATAACTAAAGCATTAAGCTTTTTACTAAAAGGTCTTGTTTTCCTAAACTGCCAACAATAATTTGCATGTCGTACTTACTTTTACAGGTTGAAAGAATAAAACAGCATTAGTTTCCTTGACTTTTCATCTTGCACGTCCTTCAGTCAGTACTGCTGATTTTTCCTGAACCTCATGCATGCTCGGTCATGTCATTGCAAGCAGACAATCAGGACAGAAAGCACTGGACATGCGCAAGCAAGTTGACCTTCATGGCATTATTCAAGTTTTCTCCTCTCTGTCACTTGGTGACGTCACTTTTGTGTTTTCATGATGTAACACTCGAGGCAGGGTTTCAGCACTGGACTGAACCGGTACTGTCTAAGTTCTTTCTCTCACTGATCCGGGAATCTGATCATCAGTGCACATCATTTCCACTGCTTGGAGACAGCAAGTGCAAGGTTGCCAGATTGGACAGTTTAAAACTCCGTTCAATCAATTTTAAAGGGCATATTCTGGACCAATTTTGAGTTTTTTTATATGAAAGTATGTCCCTTTATACACTTATCCAGAAGGGTAATTTTGCACAAGGTCATCTGTCTACAGCAGAAAAAAAATAAAACGTGTCTGGAAAAATCCCAAGGGAGTCTGGAGCCAGATTCGTGACGTTACCTGCGGAAGCGCCAGCAGGCTGTGTGAACTTTGCACGGTTTCAGTGCACAGCCTGTGTAGACCAAGCGCTCCCATTTCTCTCTCATTGTCCGGTCTTTTGGGAAACGATGAGTACTAATCCCATCAAGATTGGTGTTGCTACACCCTCCTACGATACGTCTGTTAACCATTTTAATAATTACGCGATAACGTTGAAGAAATTTGCAGAAAACCACCAGGTCGTTTTCTCATAAACAAACCAGCGCTGACGTAGGATTCAGAGGGAGGTGTCCCGCACGCGACGTCATGAAAATCGATGTTTGCCGGGAAATTCAAATGCCAAGTTTTTTCAGAGGCGGACCAATTCGCCTCAAATGGCTTGATTTCAACTGAATTTTTCTGGTATTGCGCAAGGTAAAAAAAATTGCAGAGAATGCAGAATGTGACAGATATTTGACCAAAGTTTAATATAAAATAGGAGAATTCCACTGATCTTGCTCTTGAATTTACCCGTGATATGCACTTTAAACCAGGCAGCATAATCCAGATCAGACTTATAGCTGAAAGAAAGGCAAATAAATCTTCCTTATGGAACCGTTTTCATTTCAGTTTTTAAAATTTTTAAATCCGGAGCAATCATTTGTGGGATTTATCATGATTTCCATCCAACAGAGCAAACAGGGTGCATTCATATTCTCTTTTGTGGTCAGTTTGTGTGTTCAGTTTAAATGCAAATAAATAAAAATGTACCTGTCCGAAGTAACTGGACTATATTATAAAAACGTAGTATACTGAGAGTTGAACTACAGCATCCTGTATGTATGGAGATTGTTGATGCAGTAGATAAAAAATCAAAATCAACAGTGTAAAATTTGCAGACTAAATGACAAAGAACTTAATCAATTAGAAAGAACCATTTTTGGGGTGTTAATAGATTTGAACAGGTTGAAACAGGGGAAGCCATGGTTAGAGAAGCAGCTTTGAGACCAAAAGGTCACCGGTTTGATTCCCTGCACCAGCAAGAATGGCTGAAGTGCCCTTGAGCAAGGCACCTAACCTCCACCTGCTCTGGGTATGTTGTACGTCGCTCTGGATAAGCGTGTCTGATAAATGCCTGTAATGTAATATAATGTACACACACACGCACGCATTTTATAAGCTAGGGCCTTGGTGTAAACAAAATATCTATGCAAATATGCTCTACCATAGTAACAACATACCTGTTGGTCCAAGTAGTTTACCATGAACTCTGGTCATTTTTGCTTCAGTACCTGACCTTAGACTGCTACCCCATCATGTCATGACCTGTCTAGTGTTTCTGAGACCTCAGGGCCTGGTGTGAAGTTAACCACTAGAAACAGATGCCTTATGTGATGCAGTGGGAAAGAACACATCTGTCCTGGTGGAGTTTAGATATAGTCTACTAAAGCTGGGTGTTCATGTACTTGTTTTTTTCAGATATGTTTCTGTCATATCTCCTCCTTCTTTTGGCTGCTCCCATTAGGGGTCACCACAGCAGATCTGTTCCACATATTTGATTTGGCATCGGTTTTACACCAGATGCCCTTCCTTGGGATTGGCACTAAGTATACACTGGTTTGTGCAACCCTAGTGGCTGGGTATTTTACCTCATCTGCATGTCTTTGGACTACAGTTGTGTTCAAAATAATAGCAGTGTGTTTAAAAACGTGAGTAAAGCTCAAAATCCTTATAATAGTTTTTATTTCCATGCATTGGGAACACTGCACATTATATTCTACATCAAAACATGAAGAAAAATGTATGAATATTTTAATTACTTTACAGAAAATGAAGAAAAATGAACATTGGGCTGTTCAAAAAAATAGCAGTGTCTGCATTTTTCATTACAAACTCCAAATATTTACTGTATAAACTGAAAAAATCTTAAGGATTTAGTATTCCTGTGAATCACTAAACTAATATTTAGTTGTATAACCACGGTTTCTGAGAACTTCTGGCACCTGTGAACAGGTATTCCAGCCCAGGATGATTTGACAACATTCCACAGTTCCTCTGCATTTCTTGGTTTTGCCTCAGAAACAGCATTGTTGATGTCACCCCACAAGTTTTCTATCGGATTAAGATCCGGGGATTGGGCTGGCCACTCCATAACTTTCATTTTGTTGGTCTTGAACCCTGATGCTGCTCGCTTACTGGTGTGTTTTTGTTGTCTTGTTGAAACACCCATTTCAAGGGCATTTCCTCTTCAGCATAAGGCAACATGACCTCTTCAAGTATTTTGATATATGCAAACTGATCCATGATCCCTGGTATGCGATAAATAGGCCCAACACCATAGTAAGAGAAACATTCCCATATCATGATGCTTGCACCACCATGCTTCACTGTCTTCAGAGTGTACTGTGGCTTGAATTCAGTGTTTGGGGGTCGTCTGAAGAACTGTCTGCGGCTCTTGGACCCAAAAAGAACAATTTTACTTTCATCAGTCCACAAAATGTTTTTCCATTTCTCTTTAGGCCAGTCGATGCGTTCTTTGGCAAATTGTATCCTCTTCAGCACGTCTTTTTTTTAACAGTGGAACTTTGCGGGGGCTTCTTGCCGATAGATTAGCTTCACACAGGCATCTTCTAATTGTCACAGTACTCACAGGTAACTTCAGACCGTCTTTGATCACCCTGGAGCTGATCATTGGCTGAGTCTTTGCCATTCTGGCTATTCTTCGATCCATTCGAATGGTAGTCTTCCGTTTTCTTCCACATCTCTCTGGTTTTGCTGTCCATTTTAAAGCACTGGATATCATTTTAGCTGAGCAGCTCATCATTTTCTGCACTTCTTTACAGTATACGTTTTCCCCTCTCCAATCAACGTTTTAATCAAAGCACGTTGTTCTTCTGAACAATGTCTGGAACGACCCATGTTTCTCAGGTTTTCAGAGAGAAATGGATGTACAACATGTGCTGGCTTCATCCTTAAATTAGGGCCACCTGACTGACATCTGTTTTTTCACAGAATGAATGACCTCACTAATTGAACTCCACACTGCTATTATTTTGAACACGTCCCTTTCACTTAATTATTCGATTACACAGACTCAGGAGCATGCATATCATGAATGTTGGGTCTGTTGGTTTTCTATGACTCTACTACACCTACTGGTAAATTATTTGCCATGTAGTATTATAATTTCCATCAAAAACAGTGATTGATCTGGTTAGTCGTGTTGGACTGCTATTATTTTGAACACAAGTGTATAAGGGAAAACCAGAGCACCTGGAGGAAACCCATGCAGATACGGGGAGAACATGCAAACTCCATACAGAAAGGCCCTCATTGGACATGAGGTTTGAACCTCGAACCTTCTTGCTGTGAGGCAACATCAACATGCATCCCATATGTTTCTGCCATATATTCCGTATATATTCATCACCATTTGGTTTGCAGAGAATATTGTTTTAAATGGTTATTTTGGCTCCCTGAAGCAGCCCAAAAAACACACACGTGATATTAGGTGACAATTTCAGGGTGCAATGCATGCTCATGGCCACAAGACGGCGTGAGGAGCGCGTTTGAAAGAACTACAGTATTGTAACTGGTTATTAGATCTGTAGTATGAGATTACTAGAGTATTCAAAGTCATCCAAGTGTTCCGAACTGTTTATCCCAGTGAAGAAATGCCTAGTCTGTGAATATGTAAATTAAAAACGCCCCCAACCCTCCACACTCATTTGAGTTGCATGGCCTCCATCTGTTTATTGGAACCAGTGGCTTTCCCTTTCTTATTTCAAGACTTCCATAAACTGTTAAAGTAAAAAAAACAATGTACAGGAGATTTCTGTTGTCCCTCAAGGTTCAATATACAATTCTTAAACAGTATGAGAAAATGTAAATCACTATTCTCAGGAAGGAAGTGTAAAATCCTTAATTATTTTAATCCATGGTTCTTAATTTATGGTCCATGAACAATAGTCGATAGTTAGGCCTATTAATCTGCTTGATGGGTCACTTGAATTGTATGGGTTTAATCCAAACCTTAATAACTCAGAAAGAAGTCGGCCTGTTAATAATGTCAATTTGGACCTAATGAGTGAAAAGTTCAGAAATAAAATTATACAGTTCACAGTATTTGGATAATTGGATTTGGAAATCATGATGTTTGTTATATATATATATATATATATATATATATATATATATATATATATATATATATATATATATATTTTTTTTTTTTTTTTTAACAGTTAAAGTTCCTAACTGCACAAAGTTTGAGAACCTCTCATCTAATGATCCTGACATTCACTCAAAGACACGCCCTCATTTCTTGTCCATGCACTTCAGGACATGCCTTTTTTGGACAGGGGTTCTGTTGTCTACAATCTCCATCCATCCATTATCCATAACCGCTTATCCTGTGCAGGGTCGCAGGCAAGCTGGAGCCTATCCCAGCTGACTCTGAGCGAGAGGTGGGGTACACCCTGGACAAGTCGCCAGATCATCGCAGGGCTGACACATGGAGACAAGCAACCATTCACACCTACGGTCAATTTAGAGCCACCAATTAGCCTAACCTGCATGTCTTTGGGCTGTGAGGGAAACCGGAGCACCCGGAGGAAACCCACGTAGACACGGGGAAAACATGCAAACTTCACACAGAAAGGTCGCCGTTGGTCACTGGGCTTGAACCCAGAACCCACCACCATGCAACCTTTGGCTACAATCTGCACTTCCAGAAATATGGTGTAGGTCTAAATATTAAGACAATTTTTTTTTGATGGATCTGGCTGTGATGATATTCATCTCATCTCATTATCTCTATCTCCTGTTCTACAGGGTCGCAGGCAAGCTGGAGCCTATCCCAGCTGACTACGGGCGAAAGGCGGGGTACACCCTGGACAAGTCGCCAGGTCATCACAGGGCTGACACATAGACACAGACAACCATTCACACTCACATTCACACCTACGCTCAATTTAGAGCCACCAGTTAACCTAACCTGCATGTCTTTGGACTGTGGGGGAAACCGGAGCACCCGGAGGAAACCCACGCGGACACGGGGAGAACATGCAAACTCCGCACAGAAAGGCCCTCGCCGGCCACGGGGCTCGAACCTGGACCTTCTTGCTGTGAGGCGACAGTGCTAACCACTACACCACCGTGCCGCCCTGTGATGATATTACTGATGTTAATTTTAAAAAAATAATAATTCTGCTTGGGTGGCATAAGTGGTTAGCACGGTCGCCTCACAGCGAGAAGGTTCTGGGTTCGAGCCCAGTAGCCAGCAGAGGCCTTTCTGTGTGGAGGTTGCATGTTCTCTCCGTGTCTATGTAGGTTTCCTCCGGTTTCCCTCCAAAGACATGCGGTTAGGTTAATATGGGACGGCTTTGGGCTGAGGTGCCCTTGAGCGAGGCACCTAACTCCCAAATGCACACACACATACGGTACCCACTGCTCTGGGTATTCACTGCTTCAGATGGGTTAAATGCAGAGAGGAATTTCACAAGTGTGTGATGAATAAAGTTGTGCTTTCTTTCTTAAAAAAAAAAAGGCTGAGGTGTGACGTTGTCGCTGTCCTCGGTGCTGAAACCAATCTTTCCGGTCTCATTAATAGAGGAAAAAAAATGTATAAAATGAATTCACACGTCATATAAATGAACGCGTCTGACACGCCCACATAATCATTATGCTATTTTTATTTCCTGATTTATTTTTGCCTGCTATATCAAATTAATATCTCATTTCTGTGTCTCTTTCCAAGACACGTAATGCTGAACAGTGTCTAGTACAGTGGGTTATTCCGGGGCCGCCTAGCAACAAAAAAATCATTTCAACTGGCTAAAATATGTGTATTGATTGGGTTAAAAATATCTCTCACGTTGCTGAGAGTTCGGCCCGTTTAAGTGATGCCAAAAATAGACTGAGGTGGGCGGGCACGGGCTACTCCGAGTACAACCGTCTTGGAGTGTCGGGCATCGTGACTCTTTTTACTGAATCGACTCTTTCTTTCAAACAAACCCGTTAGGGGATTGAACTGTGAGACTGATTCACAACTCAGGGTTTAAAGCTAAAAGTGTCAACCCCAGTAATCAATGTTCCTGATTTTGTACAGTCACTTGTAACCTGCAAAATAGCATTTTAGACTGAGGAAGTAACTTCTTATTCAGTGCTAGCCTTTAATGGTGAGAGGTATGATTATAATTCCACCTGTCACATTTTTTGTGTGTGTTTGAAAAGTTGGTCATAATATTGCTTTGATTGCATGTAGGCTGTGTGATTTATAATGTAACCAGAGCAATTTACCAAAGAAAGAATATGTCTACATATAACACTGATACAACTTGGTGTATCTTTTACATTTATCTCATCTCATCTCATCTCATCTCATTATCTCTAGCCGCTTTATCCTGTTCTACAGGGTCGCAGGCAAGCTGGAGCCTATCCCAGCTGACTACGGGCAAAAGGCGGGGTACACCCTAGACAAGTCGCCAGGTCATCACAGGGCTGACACATAGACACAGACAACCATTCACACTCACATTCACACCTACGGTCAATTTAGAGTCACCAGTTAACCTAACCTGCATGTCTTTGGACTGTGGGGGAAACCGGAGCACCTGGAGGAAACCCACGCGGACACGGGGAGAACATGCAAACTCCACACAGAAAGGCCCTCGCCGGCCATGGGGCTCAAACCTGGACCTTCTTGCTGTGAGGCGACAGCGCTAACCACTACGCCACCGTGCCACCCTCTTTTATGTATATGGCCTATAATTTTATTGATATTTTATTACTGTGTTTATGTCATACTCACGGGAGATGTTGTAAACATGTCATTAGTCCTAAGTGTGATCACTGGGATAAGACATGCCTCGATGTAAATACAATACAGTAGGTCTGTAGCTGGCTGTTTGAAGTTCACATGAATTTAAATATATATGTCAAGTTTCAATTCAAGTTTATTTGTATAGTGCTTTTAACAATAGACATTGTCGCAAAACAGCTTTACAGAATTTTAGTGACTTGAAATACAAGCTAATTTTATCCCTAATCTATCACCAGTGAGCAAGCCTGTGGCGATGGTGGCACGAAAAGCTCCCTCAGATGACATGAGGAAGAAACCTTGAAAGGAACCAGACTCAAAAGGGAACCCATCCTCATTTGGGTGATAACAGATAGCGTGATTTATAACAGTTTTAACAGTTTTAACATCAGGTCTGTCTCGTTGAAGTTATAAACTCTTCATTGATGGAAACTTGAGCACAAAACTGTTCATGACAACTGCAGTCCTAAAGTTAGCAAGTCAACTGTCGTCCTCAACCATAAAAGCATGACTGTAAGTGTCCAGAGCGTCTTCCAAGTGCGACTTTTGACTGTCCACACTGTAAACCCGAATAAGTTGAGTTTACTTAAAAAAATTGAGGAAAGTGGTTGCCTTAAAAAAAATAAGTAATTATTAATGATTGAATTGAGTACCTTAAACTTACCAGAAGATTGTAAGTTTAAGGTACTCAATTCAATCATTAATAATTACTTATTTTTTTTAAGGCAACCACTTTCCTCAATTTTTTTAAGTAAACTCAACTTATTCGGGTTTACAGTGCATATGGGGCCGTCCTCCACAGGAGCAATGTGATGAGACACACACACATATATATATATATATATATATATATATATATATATATATATATATATATATATACGAGGGTAAGTCAAAAAGTTCTAAGACAGATGTTATAATTTCAAAAGGAATTCAAAAGAATTCAAAAAAGGAATGCAAAGAAGGAATTCTCCGATGGAAACATCACTTGCAGAAGTGTTCAACCTGCGGTTGAAGTGATTACTAGTTCTCTTACTGTGGCTTGTCACTATATACTAAACACAGAGACTGAGAGTGGCACGCGTGTTTGTCATTATAATCCACTGCTGGACAGATGCCTCTACACCATCTCAGCTGCTGTTCTCAGGATATTCTTCCATCTCATCATGGACCTTCAGTGATCACCTTAGAGGCCATGAACGTCAAAATGAAACAGTTGATGTGAAGATATAGAGTCGGCTATCATCTGTTGAAGATGCGGCAATCTAAATATATACGTATATATATCTCATCTCATTATCTCTAGCCGCTTTGCAGGCAAGCTGGAGCCTATCCCAGCTGACAACGGGCAATATGTGTGTGTGTGTGTATATATATATATATATATATAAATAAAATTTAATGTATGTGTATATATATATATATATAATTTAATGTGTGTGTGTGTATATATATATATATATATATAATTTAATGTATGTGTATAAAGTGGCAAAGTTTGCTTGTCTTGAGCAAACTGCCATTTCTCAACGGATTTTCACCAAATTTGGCAAGTAGGTCCGGGGATGACCTGGAATTTTGCGGATATAAACAAAATTCATGTACCGGCCCCAGGGAGGTCCCTGGGGGGCACAACAGACCACCCACCCACCCCATCCCTCAATGCCTTTCACGTTACATTTATCAACACAAACTTTTGACAGATCTTCACTAAACTTGGCACGTAGGTACAGTAGATAGCCACAATTTGGCAGAACTCAGAAATCACATATTTGGGCCCTAGGGGGTCTCCGGTGGGCCCCTGGGTGGTGGATGTTTGGATTTTTGTTTGTCTTGGGTTAACATCACCTTTTCTCAACAGGTCTTCAACAAACTTGACATGGAAGTCTGGGGGCAACCCAGAATTTTGCAAAAACTGGGCAGAGAGAGAGACTTACTTTAAATTGAACAGAAAAAAAATGTTTTATGGGGTAAAAATGCATTCTGTAACTTTGCCTCACTATTGTTTGTTTGCACAACAAATAACCTGAAGTTACATTTTTAAACAAGTAAGTCAAATGCAGCTATAATTTCACACCACTGAGAGATGTGATTTAGAAAGAAAGAAAGAGATATTTAGCACTATTTTTCCGCAAACAGATCCTCAGGAAATTGCTAAATCAGAAAGTCCATCCATCAATTATCTGTAGCCGCTTATCCTGTTCTACAGGGTCGCATGCAAGCTGGAGCCTATCCCAGCTAACTACGGGCGAAAGGCGGGGTACACCCTGGACAAGTCGCCAGGTCATCACAGGGCTGACACATAGACACAGACAACCATTCACACTCACATTCACACCTACGGTCAATTTAGAGTCACCAGTTAACCTAACCTGCATGTCTTTGGACTGTGGGGGAAACCGGAGCACCCGGAGGAAACCCACGCGGACACGGGAAGAACATGCAAACTCCGCACAGAAGGGCCCCCCATAGGTCACTGGGCTCGAACCCAGAACCTTCCTGCTCTGCTGTGAGGCGACAGCGCTAACCACTACACCACCAATCAGAAAGTCTATCTTCTCATCTCATCTCATTATCTCTAGCCGCTTTATTCTTCTACAGGGTCGCAGGCAAGCTGGAGCCTATCCCAGCTGACTACGGGCGAAAGGCGGGGTACACCCTGGACAAGTCGCCAGGTCATCACAGGGCTGACACATAGACACAGACAACCATTCACACCTACGGTCAATTTAGAGTCACCAGTTAACCTAACCTGCATGTCTTTGGACTGTGGGGGAAACCGGAGCACCCGGAGGAAACCCACGCGGACACGGGGAGAACATGCAAACTCCGCACAGAAAGGCCACGGGGCTCGAACCCAGGACCTTCTTGCCGCCCCCGAAAGTCTATCTTTTTAAAATAATAATAATAACAGGTAGATTTGCCCAAGCTTTCGATTCTCACTTGTGAATCAAACAGAGATTCAAAAGAACCGATTCGTTAAAGAATAGTCCATCACTGAGCACTGATGCGCCACCGAGCGCACACACACACACACACACACACCAGGCGCGCCCGTGGATCTATGGGAAAGGGAGAAGGAGTGACAGACGGCTGTCTCCCGTGCGTGTGTGAGAGAGAGAGACTTGTCCATCTCTCTCTCTCTTTCTCTCCCTCTCTCAGGATCAGGTGCGATTCCGGTTCAAAGCGAGCACCACTTTATTTATTTATTTGTTTGTTTGTTTATTGATTGATTGATTGCGCGCGCGGCTCCGCTGTCATTTTTGCTCCAGCTGTTTAGAACTTGTGAAAGGACAGATGCTGAAAGCAAGATAAGGAGGAAACACAGCGAGAGAGAGAGAGAGAGAGAGAGAGCACCTTCACTGCTATCTGTCCATCATCTCAGATACCAGACCGGAGCGTGAAAGCCGGAGTTCCAGCAACCGCGTCGCGTAAAGAAGAAGATGGGCTTCCCGTAACCAGAGGTGGAGGGGAGAGGCGGGGAGACGGGGGGGTTAGGGTTGGGGTGGGGTGGGGGGGGGGTGGAAGAGGAAAAGAGAGCAAGATACAAGATAGAGGTGGGAAGTCGGGAGGAAGGCACCGAACGAACGGAGACAAAAGCTCAATGGTTGGAACCCGCAAGCATGAGACGCTGCATGGGGGCATCGAGCGTGGCCTGAGGCCATACCGCCAGTAGGACACGCACCGGAGGGAGGCGGAAGAATCATGGCCGCCTCGGTAGGGCCCCAGGGTGGCCCGCGGGCCTCCGTTCCGGCTTCTATGCCCGACATACCAGACTTGAGCCATCTCACAGAGGAGGAGAGGAAAATCATCCTGGCGGTGATGGCGCGCCAGAAAGAGGAAGAGGAGAAGGAGCAAGCCATGTTGAAGTAAGGCTGGATTATCTCCTTTCACAATCACACACCCATTCATAAATGTAGTGTCCGACTAGAGGAAAGGAGGTGGTGGTGGTGGTGGTGGGGTTAAGCTTCACGACACAGCAGCATAACTCCTCCCTGCCCTGTACATCCCTCAGTGTGTCCCAGTGATATATGAAGCAGGCTGGAGACAGTGTGCAGCTTGGGCATGTCAGACTCACATTCAGACTCGGTACCGGTGCTAGTGGACAGCTTTTATACACTCAGACTTATAGAAGTGTGTGTGATGGCTGAAGAGTGTTACAGGTGTGAAGGAAATGGGGTGTGACGCACAGAGGCTTCAGGATGAATCATAGGCTCCGTCCTATATCACCAATATACTAGTGTACTGAATAGGACGGTTAAAAACAGTAGGCTATTCCAGATGTGGTCGAAGCCCTGCTTTTAGATACTGCTGAGGATGTGGTAGTGGAGGTCGAAGCCCCTTCTTCTGTATGGCTGACATTAAAGAACTAATATATATATATATATATATATATATATATATATATATATATATATATATATATATATATATATATGCCTATTTAAAAAACAAACAAACAAACAAACAAACATGTTTTCACCGAGCGCGCGCGCGGGGTGTGGTTGCCTACTACTTCAAACGTAAGTGTCGGGCGCGTGGACGTGCGCGCTCCCGTTTAGCCCTGGTTAATATTCACAGCAGCCCAGTTCGCCCCATTTCTTCACCATTTTTAACATGACACTTGATCTTTCTATCTATCTATCTCTTTTAACATAGTCGTGACCGTGACGTTTTCTTTCGTCCTCATTTGCTTGTAGCTTGAAACGGAAGTGACGTTATATGGATGGAGGGAGGGAGGGAGGGGGGGATGATGATTCCATGTTGTGTAATTTTCAGCACCTAATAATGACGCCTTGGTTATGACGAAGGAAATTTCTAACGTCGTCCCAAAGAGGGACTGAGTCATAGCTCATCCTGTATGATGATTTAGTCTTGGCATATATCAGGTGGACATCACATCACTACACAATAAATAAAACCGTAGACAGGAAACATCTGATTGTCTGACCTAATGTGTCTGTCAACAATATAAGGGATACATGGACGTACATTGTGCAAGAGGTACAATGGTTTGTCACCCGGGGCGGTAACCTTTTATTTATTTGTCCCCTTTGGAACCTTTTTGGCCCTAAAAAGATACACATATACCCCTTTTCCACCAAATCAGTTCCAGGGCTGGTTCGGGGCCAGTGCTGGTGCTGGTTCACAACTCGTTCAACTTGCGAGCCAGCTGAGAACCAGTTTGCTTTTCCATAGCTCGCGGTGCTAAAGGAAGCCACGTCATTACGTCGCTGTATACGTCAGTTACGTCGCTACGTTTGCATAAACCTTGGCGCGAATATCGAAGCAAAAACAACAACAACAACAATAATAATAATGGATGACTTTGCGTTTGTACAGCTGCTGCTTCTCGTCACTTAAAAATGGCGATCTTTCGCGGTCTTGTTATTGTTGTTGGTCTTAACAACTCCGCCCCCCTGCTGACGTATGCGATTCTTTCCTCTGGCCCAGCAGAGAGTTGGTGCTAGCCTGGAACCGTTTTTTCTGGCCCCAGAGCCAGTTCTTTGTCCGTGGAAACAGAAAACCCAGTTCCAAACTAAGCACTGGCCCCGAACCAGCCCTGGAACTGCTTTGGTGGAAAAAGGGGTAATAGTTACCTTGAGGTCCAATAATGAGCCCTAAAAGGTGCATTAGTGTAAATTGTACCTTGGGGGACAGAAATAAACTCCTACTGGATCCCTATTTCTGACAGTCTAAGTGTGTTATACAGACTAATACCTGCGATTACAGTAGTATTTTTCAGATTATTACCTGTGACATGGTGAAAGAAGCTCCCAATGAAAGTTTGGCTGAATTATCACAGACTGTACACATGCCGTCAATAACATGGAGTGAAAGAGTCTGATGTCTGAGAAAAGGAAAAGGGATTCAGGATTGATGGAGATTAGCTTTTTTCTTCCTTAACAGGTAATGTCTTTATTTGCTCTGTAATTTTGTTCGAAGCTAGTGAGTAATACACAGTCAGCTGATTTATCTGCGTATAATCCACATCAACGAGAAGATGCGTAGTGAGAGAGTGTAAAGCTGCTCGTGACTAACGGGGTGTGTTGGTGAATTTCAGACACGGTCATGTACAGTCCTGTGCAAAAGTCTTCGGCACATGCAAAGAAATGCTGTAGACCAAAAATGTCTTAAAATAAAGAAATGAAATGTTTTAACACTAAAAAAATTGTCAAAAAAATAGCAGTCAGTCATAATAAATGTAACAAAGTCAATATTTGGTATGAGCCGACACTTTGCTTTAAAAAAGGTACAGTGAGTGCAGTTTGATAAGGAAATGAGCTGTAGGTTTTACTGAGCATCTTACAGAACCAGCCACAGTTCTTCTGGACACTTTGACTGTCACACTCGCTTCTTAATTTTGCACCGAAACCCAGTAGCCTTCATTATGTTTTCTTTTTTAATCTGAAAAGTGCTCTCTTATGTAATATGCTGCTCAGATACAAACTTTTTTTTTCTGTAGCATTTAATTTTGTGCTGGAAAATGAACATCTGGGACTCTAAAATGTTTTTGTCATGTTTTGACTCGATAATGTACAAGTCATAAAATAGAAATCTATAACGAAGTTCGTATGAAAAAAAACGGGGGTGCCAAGACTTTTGCACAGTACTGTATATTGAGTTAGATGACCGTTCAATCATGCATCGTAAAGATAATATTTACCATGTTATAACTGCCATCTTGTTACAACACCTATTATTCTATCCACATTCACTGGATATGAGCAATCGCGTGATCTGATTGGCTGCTCTACTACTAGGATATCAGCTCATATAACGTGAGTAGAGAAAAACAAAATGGTGGAGCGTGTTGCTGAACCAACCGAGGACGAAATAAAAACTTGAAAACAAAACCACAAAAAAAGCAACAAATTATGGACTGAAAGTATTTGGTGGGAAGACCATATCTTTTTTATTTTTCAGTAATTATTATTATCGCATTTTTCACCAATAGCTCCGGTCATTTCGCCAGTTTGGTTACATTCTAAGCGGAAATGATTCTGTTGGACGTTTTGTATAAAGTTTTAATTTAACGAATTTGCAAAAACTAAAACTAAAAATGCTCTGTTTCTTAAAATCCAGTGAATGTGGACAGAATAAAACAGTTATTCAACTCAATCTCGTCGTACATGGCTTATAGCCGACTCGGTGCGTATCAGCTCACGTACGACTCGATTTCATGAAATAACTATTAATTATATTTATTCATCTCCTTTTATTTAAAAAGAAACAGGATTTATATGAAAACAGCATGGACTTCGTAACCAAATGACACAACATTAAGAGATTTTTACCATAGCATCAGGAAATAGTGAGTTGATTATCTGTGGCTGCGAGTCAGTGCGTGATTGGCCCTGGTGTTTGGGTGGGGCAGGGTGGCATTCCGTCTCTTGCCAGATAATATGGAAGAGAGTGCTGTTAGTGCTCTCCTCTATGCATGTTCAGGTCCATAAGAAAGCCTGGTTGAAGGATGGATGTGTTAGCCCTCACCATCCCAGTCTGTAATGTAACACTGGAAAATTAGCAGTGAGAATTGGCAGTGACTAAACTGGGGGATGGAATAAGTAGGCAATGATAAAAGATCACTCTAAGCTAAGTGCTTTAAGAAGAGCTATATACCGTATGTCCTGAATATGGTAGAACCATGTTATGGAGTCTGGTGAAAAGATGCTGACTGAATCCTCACTGACCGGTAATTTACAGGATGTTCCACTGTGGTCAGCGAATCTCTACAGGTTGGTGTTATTCCTCAGCCAATTATCAAGCCTTTAAAAGTTATTGACTTAGTCAGGCAATTAAAATAATTTCCTCCTTTCCAAGTCATTTCCTTTATTGTGATATAAACAGTTAAAGTGATCCTGGAGCATCAGTTTCAACTGTCTATGAGATTTGCTATGTATAAACCTTGGCTTATTCAGGTTTTTTTGTTGTTGTTTTTGTCCATAGTTTAAAGAAGGATGATGGTTAATGGTACGGTGCTCAGCGTAAATGAGTGCACCCCCTTTGAAAAGTAACATTTTAAACAAGATCTCAATGAACACAAACAATTTCCAAAATGTTGACAAGACAAAGTTTAATATAACATCTGTTTAACTTATAACGTGAAAGTAAGGTTAATAATATAACTTAGATTACGCATTTTTTCAGTTTTACTCAAATTAGGGTGGTGCAAAAATGAGTACACCCTACAACAAAAACTCCTACAAGTTGTAGGACAAGTTGGCGACATTTTGCAACATCAATCTTTTTCCATTCTTCAACAATGACCTCTTTCAGTGACTGGATGCTGGATGGAGCGTGATGCTCAACTTGTCTCTTGATGTTGCAAAATGTCGCCAATTTGTTCATTCCATGCCTAGAAGACTTGGTGCTGTCATTAAAAATCATGGAGGCCAGACAAAGTACTAGATGTAGTAGTTTTTGTTGTGGGGTGTACTCATTTTTGCACCACCCTAATTTGAGTAAAACTGAAAAATGTGTAATTTAAGTTTATATTATTAACCTTACTTTCACGTTATAAGTTAAACAGATGTTATATTAAACTTTGTCTTGTCAACATTTTGGAAATTGTTTGTGTTCATTGAGATATTGTTTAAAATGTTACTTTTCAAAGGGGGTGGACTCATTTATGCTGAGCATTGTACCGGTATATAGATTGGTCTATTGGATGTAGGTATTGTGAGTAGATGACCGCGAGTTGGTTGGCCTAGTGGTTAGCATGTCCGCCTGGAGATCGCGAGATCTACTCACGGTCGGCTCATACCAAAGACCGTCATAAAAATGGTACCTACTGCCATCTGGCAAGACACGCTGCAATACAGATGTGAGTGGGGAGTCAAACTCTCGCAGTTACCAGAGGACTAGCCCCCCACTGTAACCCTAGCTATGTAATAGGCGAGAGGCCGAGGGCTACGGAAACAGAGATCGGCGCCAACCTATGCGCTATATGGTGTGGGAAGGACTTTGATTTTTTTTTTACTGTGAGTAGACTAGGAATTTCAGCACAAACCTTTTCATTGGTTTGTTAATGAGAACAGACCGTCTGGCAAAGATAGCTCTATAAGGTCTATGTGTGGTAGCCTTGAACACAGGCTAAAGATTTCTCATTAGCATAGAAAGGGTAAAATCAAAGAACATGTAAAACAACAACCAAGAACAAAACAAAACAAACAAAAAGTCCCAAGAACTTTATGGAGCAAGATTGACCATCATTTAGTACAGAATAGTCTATTTTAATCTCTGGTCTTAAATATATTACTTTGCCTATGAAGGGCTTGTGTTTGGTCCATGACTTACGTGTAACGTGTTAGAAAATGCAAGAAAATGATTTTTTTTTCTGTATAACATGAGCGTGTTCATCATTCTGAAACATTCAACCTAGAAAGCTAGATGAGCTTCTTGAGGTGAAGCCACATACTGTACATTACTAGACATTATTATACATACAGTACACTTTTTCGATGGAATAAAAACGTGTTCTATTCCCTTCTAGCGGGTTTCATTCATTTGGTTTGATAGCATGCAATATTCAGCGATCTCAAAAGTAGCCGGTCACCGGCGGCAAATCGCCGGCTATGGCTTGTTATGCCGCCGGCTATTGTCAGTCGAGTCACAAAATTTAATATTAAATATTTCTGACAGCAAAAAAAGTTGTGAACGTAAATTACATCCACTATGTCATGTATGTCCGTTGCCGCGTCAACTGTGTTTACATCCTCGACATGAATGCAGCCATTACTGCTGCCTGTGTTGCCAGATTGCGCGGTTTCCCGCCCATTTTGGGCGGTTTTAAGTGCATTTTGGCAGGTTTTGAACATATTTTGGGCTGTAAAACGTCAGCAGTATCTGGCAACATATTTTTTTACTTAATACAAGAAATTAATGGATGCCAACGTTTTTGCCAAAATGGTATTTTATTTTCCATTGTTTAGGCAGCTTCAGCATCATACTGTGAGATTCTGTTCAAATTTTTTTTTTTTCTTCTATGAAGCCTGAGCCATTTATTTTATTAGTTTATAATTATTGTTTAATTTAGTCTTCAGGAGAGACTGCCTGCACACAGTACTAGTATTAATAGTTTTTTTTTTTTCTTGCATGAAAGCTGAGGCATTTATATTATATTTTAAGGTAACTTCATGTTGTGCTGTGAGGTTCTCTGCACTTTAACTTTTGAACCAACAGGTGCATTTGGATAAGTAAAGCCTATTTTTCTGCATTTTTGTAGTCCTGGTAATCTTTTATATTGGTAAAGTTGTTTATAGGACCATTTCTCAGTGTCTGTTTTTTTAATCAATAGTTTTTCAGTAATAGCTTAATATTTAACATATCACTCAATTTTAAACAACCCCCGCGCCTCCCCCATAGTCTCCAAAATTTCTGTGGGAAACACTGGTGTGCGTAACAACGCTAATCAAGCTTAAGCTAGACGACCCGCCTCAAATACCCATCCCGGGTAAATGTTATCCCAATTTTAGATGGTTCCAAACCATCCTGCCCCATGAAAAATTCGTACTTGCATCTCTCTCTGTATATATATATATATATATATATATATCCCTGCACGCTTTGCGTGCATTATGTCTGCCGCTGGCAGACATTTTACCATTTTGCACCCTGCTGTAAATTATTTGTACCCTGCTATTCTCCCAAACTTTGAAGCCCCTGAATATTGTTAGCATATCGCATATCCTATGTGTATTATGTCACTCTACCCAATGGAGAATGAGCATTGAAAATGGTTGATGATATTGCATGGTTGTCAAGACAACATGACGTCACATATCGGAGACGTAAAATTTCCGCGCTAACGAGCGATTGTGACAATTTGTAAACAAACATGGCCGCCAGGTTTGCTTCATTAAATACGGAAGATTTTGAGAGAATTTTGAAAGAGAAAGATGCATTGAACACCCGAAAGGAATGTGTATGTATAATAATAATAATAATAATAATAATAATAATAATAATAATATTATTATTGGCTGGCTTTTTTTTCATGGTATATCAGATATATTCCATTAAGCTAGCCGTCTTTGACTCGTTCAATATCATGCTAGCTGAATGGAATATATCTGATATACCACTCGACGCCAGCCAATATTATTTAAATATGTCATTATACCTACCCAGCTGATTAGTCAAGAAAGTCCTGTCTGAATAACGTTTCTTAGCATCTATGGCTGCATCCACATGGAAAAAAAATATATATTTTTTGAAACATAGTTTTACACCTCCGTTTAAAAAAAATTCCCATCTACTCCCATCTCATCTCGTGAAAATCCACTATATGAGCAAAATTTTGTGGACACCTGACCATCACACCCATCTGTGGTTCTTACCCAAGCTGTTGCCACACAACTGTATAGGATGCCTCTGTATGCTGTAGCTTTACAGTTTCCCTTCACTGGAACTAAAAGGCTCAAACCTGTTCTAGCATGACAATGCCCCCGCGCACAAAGCAAGCTCCATGAAGACATGGTTCACCAAGGTAGGTGGAAGAACTCGAGTGTCCGACACAGAGCCCTGACCTCAACTCCACTCAACACCTTTGGGATGAATTGGAATGCCGATTGCACCCCAGGCCTCCTCAGACTTGATCTCACGAACTCTCTTGTGGCTTTAGGGGAAAGCCTTACCAGAAGAGTGGAGGTACATATATCACCAAAGAGGGGACTAAATCTGGAATGGGATGTTCAGAAACATCAGGTGTCCTCATGCCTTTGATCATATAGAGCAGGGGTCATCAAACTACGGCCCACGGGCCGACTCCGGCCCGCCACCCCCCTTTGACCGCCCCCCCCAGCCCCTCTGCCCCCCCACCACTTGAACCGGCCCTATGAGGCAATCCCCAAAAGTGCTCATGGCCTATTTTTTTAAATTGCTTTTTGGCAAACAATAACATGTCTGCATCTTGTATTTTGTTGATTTTATCAATTAAAATTGATATTTAGTTATAAAATGAACTATTCATATTTTCCGAATTTTCGTCATATGCTCGCGATCAAGCAGTGACAGGCAGCGCACGCGCAGAGAACTGTCAGTGTTCAGGACAGCAAAATGGCTAGCGGTAAGGGAAAAGTTGACAGAGTGCAGAGTTTTTAAAGAACAGTGGACCACCGATTATTTTTTCGTTCAGTGTAAGGACCGTGCAGTTTGTCTTGTATGTAAAGAAAGTGTGTCGGTTTTCAAAGAATATAATCTGCGTCATCACTACGAAACCCGCCACAAAGAGTATGCTAGTTTGCGAGGGCAAACAAGAGAAGACAGGATTCGGAGGATGAAATGCGGACTGGCTGCACAACTGAATGTATTCCTTCGCCAAACCCAGATCAACCAGGCTGCTGTCCGAGCTAGCTATAAGGTAGCTCACCTACTAGCTACCCATGGAAAGCCGTTTACTGATGGGGACTTTGTTAAAGTATGCATGCTTGCTGTGGCCGAGGAGGTGTGTCCTGACAAGAAGGTGAGTCTCTCCGCACCTACTATGACCAGGCGAACCGAAGATTTGGGGGACAACGTGTATGACCAGCTGAATGAGAAAGCGTCAGAATTCGAGTTTTTTGCTTTGGCCATGGATGAGAGCAATGACGTGCAGGACACAGCACAACTGCTGTGATCTATTGCTCATATTATTATAATTTCACTGTTTTTTTTAATTTATTTATTTTATAGGCCTATTTATTTGACCTTTATTAAGTGCTGCACAATTATTATTAATATTATTAATAATATCAACAGGCCTACCTACAATTTATAATTTTCCACTCACCTTTGCCAGTGTCAATCACCTCAACTAGGCAGATGTTTCTTATCTTGACAGCTTTGATGTTATTTTTATTAGAAAATAAATAAATGGAATATCTGTGGTATTTCAAATTAAAACAAAGTGTGAAGACTCGATTACTACTTTTGCAAACCACTAGTAAAGATAAACAAATATGTGCCAGGAATCAAGTGTTGATATAGTAGTGTGGATATACTGTAGTAGTGGGGATGGCTGTGCCAGGCTAGTAATCTCTACTACACAATGAGGCCTGCTGGTGGTCATATTTGTCTGGGTCATACAATTCTATGTTATATAGCTGACCCGACCCCGGCCCCCCATCTAGAGCCCTGCATTCCCGCGGGAGTCCCGCGGGACCCGCCGCAAAGCAGTGCGGCGCGGGACAAATTTTGAAAGCTCATTGCGGGTGCGGGCGGGACCGGAAGTGCACATATGCGCACGCGGGCGGGAGCGAGAGTGCACATATGCGGCGTGGGCGGGAGCCGTGATAAGCTGCAGTCCCGCTAACTAAAAACGTGTTTGAAATAAAATTTATAAATTATTAATTTATGTCTATCATATATAATTTGTGCTGGATATTTTATTTGGCATTAATAAAAACATTTTAAGATGCCTAAATTTGCAGAGAGAGTCAGATTGCCAGATTGAGTGAGGAATGGCATCTTAAATTTGCCATTGATCACCCTAACAGGAAATCCTTTGATCACTCTAATGACTCGCCGTTCACACCCAGCCTCCAGTGACCCACACTAACATGATGCCTCAATGACACCTTAGATGAGCTGGTCATCAGAATTATGATTCTGATTCTGATCCAGGAGAGGATAAATATCTCTCGTTCGTTTCTCGATTCTTTTCCTCTTCCGTGTTTGAGATCTCCGATCATGGCAGAAGAGCAGAGCTCCTTTACTGAATCTCACAGTGCTTCAAAAGTAATTATTATTATTATTATTAGTGCTGTAAAAAATGTCGCGTTATTATCGCGTTAACTTGACTCAATTTTAACGGCGATAATTTTTTTTATCGCGAGATTAATGCTCTGTGACATGATGTAGGTTTTTCATAAGCTTTTGAAACTAGTAGAGATGGGATTTATGGCTCTTTGATGGGATCCGCATCTTTGTGATCCGTTCTTTGAAAAGAGCCGTTCAAAAGACTGGCTCATTTGGCTCTTTTTAAATATTTATTCAGTTTTAAGAAGACAGCGTCTGTAAACTCAATGCTATCCCAGAAATCCTTCCTGTAATATGCAAATTTGGCCGCCTCTGATTGGACAGCGCGACGCATCAACAGGCAGAAAAAGTGTAAAAGTACGAAATGTGTTAAGTGAGCTGAAACAGTAAAGATCAGATTCAATGCAATATTTATCAACGAACAACTTAAAGTTAATATAATAGTGTACTTTATATTATAATCAAGCATGTCAAGCCTACCGTCACTGTGTAACCTACAGTGTCTCTCTGATAGAGCTGTAGACTAACTCAAGCAGTACATCACTTCACTGAGTGAAGTGGAAGAAGAGTGAAGTTCACTCCTCTTGCTAGCTCTACTTTGCAATAATAATAATAAAAACCCTTGGTACAAAGCAAGTCTATTCACTTTTTTATGCTGATTAGAGAATTATAATGGTTTCTCATGTGATAAAAATGTGCGATTCGTGATTAAATATTTTAATCGCTTGACAGCACTAATTATTATTATTATTATTATTAGAGACACTACATGCTGAATTCAGAAACAAGGTAAATAATAATAAACGTGAACGTGAGCTGTAGATATTTATGCTCAAATCCACTCAAAGTAGGGGGCGGGGCACCATCACGCTGTGTCAAGACAAGAACTTTCGTGAGAAATAACGCGAACATCTGCATCATGCGGGATTTGCGGGCGGGAGCGGGACAAAATATGGCAGGCAGGAGCGGGACTGAAAATCATAATTTTTTTGTGGGCGCAGGTGGGAGCGGGACTGAAAATCATAATTCTTTGCGGGCGCGGACGGGAGCGGGACTGAAAAATCCGACCCGCGCAGACCTCTACCCCCATCACAGTCAGGAACGACAATGTGGCCCCCAGAGAAAAAAGTTTGGTGACCCCTGATATAGAGTATGTCTATCCACGTAGAAACGCAAAGGCGAGGCAAGAACCCAGTGAACATGTAGAGATGGTCTATATCCAAAACTTTATACTGCCTGGTCATGCTCCAGTAATTAAGATATAAAAATAATACACCATTACTCTCGAGTTCCGAATAACCGTGCATGCACGGCTATTTATTTTTGCGAAAAATTCCCGCCTGCACGGTCTTATTCGGGCCTACACGCTTATTCTATTTGTCAATACAAGCACGTGTGAGGGTGGCACGGTGGTGTAGTGGTTAGCGCTGTCGCCTCACAGCAAGAAGGTCCTGGGTTCGAGCCCCGGGGCCGGCGAGGGCCTTTCTGTGCGGAGTTTGCATGTTCTCCCCGTGTCCGCGTGGGTTTCCTCCGGGTGCTCCGGTTTCCCCCACAGTCCAAAGACATGCAGGTTAGGTTAACTGGTGACTCTAAATTGACCGTAGGTGTGAATGTGAGTGTGAATGGTTGTCTGTGTCTATGTGTCAGCCCTGTGATGACCTGGCGACTTGTCCAGGGTGTACCCCGCCTTTCGCCCGTAGTCAGCTGGGATAGGCTCCAGCTTGCCTGCGACCCTGTAGAAGGATAAAGCGGCTACAGATAATGTGATGTGTGATGTGTGAAGCACGTGTGACGAATGAGCGAAAATAACGCCTGAACACAGACGACTCACTACGCACATGCGCAGACACAACGAAGCACCGCCGATGCACCAACAACACTGCCGGTGGTAAACAACGGTATCTATGATCGTTAATATCTCAGAAATTCTCCTAGATTATAAAGTTATAAATATGCAATTAAAAAAACCCCTCAAATTTCAAGATTAGGAAATCCATGCTGGAGTGCAGTGACAACAATTAATCAACTATACATGTAAACTTTCTAGTTTTAAGTATTTTATGCTAGCAACATTCTCAAACGGCATGATGTGTGCCGACTAAAAACAGTGTGTATGTCCATTGGCTATGTACATATATTTTGTAGTGCATATCTGCACACACAATAGTCCCAATCAGTGATGTACGGGGGATCCGGAGACAATTTTTTGACATGGTCATGTCAAAAAATTTTCTCCAAATCCCCCGTACATCACTGATTGGGACTAAACACAGAAGTGAAGTAATAAAGCATTAAGATATAGCCTTTTTCCTTAAGTCATATTGTATTAATTGGAATTAAGAGGCGTTTGTATCTATTAGCTGATCATCCCTTCATATTCTAATTGTGATATTGTTGAAGAATCGGATGAAGACTTAACGGTTCATGCTCTTTCACCTGCTGGATTCAAATGGTGCAATAAAGTCTTCCTCTGCCTCTGTAATAGAATTTTGACATTTTTAAATTAGAATTTTGATGTTTTAAGACCTTAAATAAAGGTAAATTAAAGCAATTTGCATACTTGAGTTTCTCAAGCAAAAGTACTCTACTAGTATCCAGATATTCTTTTTGTTTTAGATAAAAAGAACACGAACAAGAAATTTTGACAGCCATGATATGATTTGTCTGTTTACTGAATTGATATTTGGTCTCCAAGATCTGTTCAGCATAATTTTCTAGACTACAAGTGTGCTTATCGCTTATTATATTTGTCCTAATGTGCCATCCTATACCCTTATTCCCAACTGCACTATTATTCGAAACTCGAGAATTTTCCAGCCTGCATGCTTATTTCCACCCTACACTCTTATTAATTTTTGCCCATTTTGCCGCCCTACACTCTTATTCCCAACTGCGCTATTATTCGGAACTCGAGAGTATATTATCATAGGTGGCCTATTTTGACATATGGTGATATGGGTTTTTCACTGTAGGCCAGTTCTTTTGAATTGATTTGGTTTGTTTGTTTGTTTGTTTGTTTTCCTTATAATAGAGCACATGTGCTAAGAGATCCTATTAGACCCTTTGTCATATTATTTTGACATTATACGAGCTTGAGGCAATGGGAAAAGTACAAGAGCGAAACAGTCAGTCAGCTTAGCAGTTGACACACAGTACTGCATTTTGAGATGCAGTCAAACATTGCTAATGCAGCATTCACTGACTCAAATGATGTCACACTACCTGGCTAGGCTTTTCATTGCTAGCTGAGTTATAACGGGTTGAAATACCCCAATCCAGTTCCAGGTTGAAGATTAATTAGCGCTTCAGTGCTGAAAGTAATACCAGCCATCCTGAGTAGAGACGGACCCCACGGGTTGAGGCCTACAGCAAGTAAAGTGATCTGAGGCCCATAAACGCTCTGTATGTTCACAAACGCACATCATGGGTATATACAGGTGAACACACACACACACACTTACACACAGGCTATGTATGGTATGATATGATTGCTGTTATCCATGTCCACAAGACAGAACTCAACCAGCAACACAACTGACAGGAAGCAGCGTCTCTGATGCTGACATGCTCCTCGTTGCCAGGGGTAATCATGTGACGCCATGGAAACAGAGGACCAGGGAATGCTCAGAACACTTTGAATCTTTCTTTCGCTCCTGAAACTGTAGCTGGTATGTTTGAAGTGCGGACTTGACACATAGAAATGTAATCCTGGTGATTCTGAGGAAAAATTTACTCTTCCTAACCCGACCCTGAGCTCTGTCTGTCGCACCCCAGTTCTTACCATCGCTGCATTCCAGCAGCTTTTAACCACAAACCCGCCTTTCAAACACTACGTTCACACTGCAGGCTGAAGTGACTCAAATCCGATTTTTTCGCCCATATGTGACCTGTATCCGATCTTTTATTGACAATATGAACGACACAGATCCGATTTTTTCAAATCCGACCCAGGCCATTTGGATATGTGGTCCTAATTCCGATTCCTATCCGATCTTTTCATATGCGACTTCAGTTTGAACCGCCAGGTCGCATTCATCCGACTTACACGTCATCAGCAAGCCACAAACGTCACTATTCTGCGCTGAAGTAGGCGGCGGGTCTCTCAAAAAAAACATCTACATCCCACCATTCCTGGCTGCGACTCCGCACCCACACGTTCCTTTGAACGGAGGTTGCAGTCACTACCCCGCAGAACGCCTGAGCCAAAACCCTTGCCCTCTTCCTTCTCAACCTCCTCCTTAACATCAGGCTATTGTGCATGTTCTGGCTCCGTCGCAACAACAACTGCATCATCGCCAGGTACTCCATGCTGGCTACTGTCATACACAGGAAACTTTAGGTTACTTCCGTAAACACTGGCCATGCTCACTGCGTGTGACGTCGTCGTATCCTGCAATGCGCATGCGGAACACTTTTAGGTGGCTTTTCGTTCATACTGAGGATCACATACAAGTCGCATATATTTGTTAATGTGAACGACCTCACAAAAAAATCGGATTTCACAAAAAAATTGGAATTGAGCATTAAGCCTTGCAGTGTGAACGTAGTGAAACAACCACGACGATTCTGCTCAGTTCGAAGTTCTTTGCAGTGGATGAGATATCTTATCAAGCTAGGCTAGTTAGGAAAGGAAAACATCACGTTATCATTTCTTGTTAATGTTTTTTTTTTTCCCTTTTGAAATGTGGAAGGTTTCATGGCTTCTTGGAGAAAAATGGTGGTTTTTAAATTATGAATTGGAGCTGGAAATGGCTCAGATTTGGAAGCCTATTCTGAAAAAAAAATATATATATATATATATATAATCAGCTCCTTCACCAGCTTCTGTTGATGTTCCAAATGTCTTTCCTCTCATTTAGTGGGTGTGCAACCATATGTGTGGTTTTGTGTTTGTGTGGTCTTTGTTTAGTGATGGGAACATTTACAGCTGGAGTTCTTTGGTAAACATGGCACTGATGTAGCAAGTTAATTATTATACCTGTACTTTCCTGTTACATTACTGGCATACGTTCATCTCATCTCATCTCATCTCATTATCTCTAGCCGCTTTATCCTTCTACAGGGTCGCAGGCAAGCTGGAGCCTATCCCGGCTGACTACGGGCGAAAGGCGGGGTACACCCTGGACAAGTCGCCAGGTCATCACAGGGCTGACACATAGACACAGACAACCATTCACACTCACATTCACACCTACGGTCAATTTAGAGTCACCAGTTAACCTAACCTGCATGTCTTTGGACTGTGGGGGAAACCGGAGCACCCGGAGGAAACCCATGCGGACACGGGGAGAACATGCAAACTCCGCACAGAAAGGCCCTCGCCGGCCACGGGGCTCGAACCCAGACCTTCTTGCTGTGAGGCGACAGCGCTAACCACTACACCACCGTGCCACCTGCATACGTTCATATTGTTCATATTTCTGAACCAATAATAATGCAAAGGTTTACACCTACCATGGCTTCTGGGCAATAAAAAAGATGATGTACACTACTGTGCAAAAGTCTTAGGCACCCTATATATTTTTTTCATGCAACCTTTGTTATAGATTTCTATTTTATGACAGTGGTGTAGTGGTTAGCACTGTCGCCTCACAGCAAGAAGGTTCTGGGTTCAAGCCCGGCAGCCAACGAGAGCCTTTCTGTGTGGAGTTTGCATGTTCTTCCTGTGTCCGGGTGCTCCGGTTTCCCCTACAGTCCAAAGACATCCAGGTTAGGCTAATCGGTGGCTCTAAATTGACCGTAGGTGTGAATGTGAAGGTGTGTGAATGGTTGTTTGTCTCTATGTGTCAGCCCTGTGATGACCTGGCGACTTGTCCAGGGTGTACCCCGCCTCTCGCCCATAGTCAGCTGGGATAGGCTTCAGCTCACCCGTGACCCTGCACAGGATAAGTGGCTACAGATAATGGATGGACTGATGGATGGACTTCTACATTATCGAGTCAAAACATTACAAAAACATTTTAGAATCCAAACATTCGTTTTCCAGCACAAAATTAAATGTTACAGGAAAAAAAATGTTTGCATCTGAACAGCATATTCCAAAAGAGAGCATTTTTCCAATTAAAAAAGAGAACATAATGAAGGCTGCTGGGTTTCGGTGCAAAATGAAGATGCGAGTGTGACCGTCAAAGTGTCCAGAAGAACTGTGGCTGGTTCTGTAAGACGCTCAGTAAAACCTGCAGCTCATTTCCTTATCAAACTGCACCTCACTGTACCTCAGACTACTATTTTTTTTAAAGCAAAGTGTCGTCTCACGCCAAATATCGACTTTGTTTCATTTATTACGGCTTACTGATTACCATTTATAGTATTTTTTTAATGTTGAAACATTTCATTTCATTATTTTTAAGCCATTTTTGGTCGACAGTATTTCGTTACATGTGCCTAAGACTTTTGCACAGTACTGTATATCTATTGTATAATTTATCGACAAAGAAAACTAATACCAACAAGTTAAACATGAAATGATGGTGTAATGAAGACAACAATCCTTGTCTTCAGGAGAAGGAGGAAAGGGGAAGACATAGAGAAGGAGAAGTCATGGCCTAATAGTTAGAGAAGCAGCTTGGGACCAAAAGGTTGCTGGTTTGATTCCCTGGACCAGCAGGAATGGCCGAAGTGCCCTTGAGCAAGGCACCTAACCCTCAACTGCTCCCCAGGCTACTCTGGGTATGTTGTATGTTGTTCTGGATAAGAGCGTCTGCATGTAATGTAATGTAACAATCCAAGTTATGTCAAAATTGACAGAAGAAAAACAGGCCAAGCAATCTACCAGAGTTAGAACAGCTCATCTCATCTCATTATCTCTAGCCGCTTTATCCTTCTACAGGGTCGCAGGCAAGCCGGAGCCTATCCCAGCTGACTACGGGCGAAAGGCGGGGTACACCCTGGACAAGTCGCCAGGTCATCACAGGGCTGACACATAGACACAGACAACCATTCACACTCACATTCACACCTACGGTCAATTTAGAGTCACCAGTTAACCTAACCTGCATGTCTTTGGACTGTGGGGGAAACCGGAGCACCCGGAGGAAACCCACGCGGACACGGGGAGAACATGCAAACTCCACACAGAAAGGCCCTCGCTGGCCACGGGGCTCGAACCCAGAACCTTCTTGCTGTGAGGCGACAGCGCTAACCACTACACCACCGTGCCGCCCAGAGTTAGAACAGCTATGACAGGAAAAATGTACATAATGGAGGGGCCAAGGCTCCAAAAGTGGCTCAGAAGAGGAGTCTGGAGAAAGTCGTAACATTATAAAGGCAAAGGGTGGGCATATAAAATATATACAGTGTATGAGTTATATATACTGGACATATACAAAGGACTGTGGCTGGTAGCCAGTCAAGTACTTGAAAACATGAAAGTTTAATGGTGAGGCATTCTGTGTGTGTGTGTGTGTGTGTGTGTGTGTGTGTGTGTGTGTGTGTGTGTGTGTGTGTGTGTGTGTGTGTGTGTGTTCAGTCAAGGAAATATCTGGCTTGTTCTTCCATAGTTATAGGTTGCTCAGTGGAGCAGAAATTTCCATCACATGCAGGAAACTTTTAAAAATGTTTATTATATGGCACAAGCTACTTCTGGTAAAATTATGCACTCTGATTGGCTCCTTGGCAGGCAGAATTTTCCCATCATGGACAGGGCAGCACCGTGGTGTAGTGGTTAGCGCTGTCACCTCACAGCAAGAAGGTCCGGGTTCGAGCCCCGTGGCCGGCGAGGGCCTTTCTGTGTGGAGTTTGCATGTTCTCCCCGTGTCCGCATGGGTTTCCTCCGGGTGCTCCGGTTTCCCCCACAGTCCAAAGACATGCAGGTTAGGCTAACTGGTGACTCTAAATTGACCGTAGGTGTGAGTGTGAATGGTTGTCTGTGTCTATGTGTCAGCCCTGTGATGACCTGGCGACTTGTCCAGGGTGTACCCCGCCTTTCGCCCGTAGTCAGCTGGGATAGGCTCCAGCTCGCCCGCGACCCTGTAGAACAGGATAAAGCGGCTAGAGATAATGAGATGAGATGCCCGTGGACTTTCTTTCCAAGGCGCCGGCTTTCAATGTTGCAGAAAACAAACAAAAACAAAATGACAAAAAAAAAAGATTAATTGGAAATTCATCAAAACAGAATCAAAAACGTCCAAAACACCAAAGACAAATGAGAGTTGCTGAGTTATTCAAGAAATGAACCATGAAGAGCATTCAGAAACTGCTAACCGCTAACAGAAATTCAGTTTTGAAACCACTAACCGTTTATTCTGCATGTGTGACTCAACCAAGTTACAAGTATGACGTGACTGAAAGTAGCGTCACGCCTCATTATAATGCCTGTCTATTTTAATTTTAGAAATAAAAAAGCCATATAATAAACTCCTTATTAACCTCGCTGGCTCTGTCTTTACGGGAAAATATCAGAACTCTGTCTTTTTGTACGGACCATCAAGACCTTGGTCTGATATTGTCACGTAAAGACCGAGCCAGCGAGGTTAATAAGGAGTTTATTATATGGCTTTTTTTTAGTTCTAAGATTAAAATAGACAGGCATTATAATGCCTTTGTATAACTGTTCCAAAATCAACTGCATAGAAAGTCTATTTTCTGTATTATGTAAAATTTCAGTCATAAAAAATAATATTTTTTATCCGTCCCAATGTTCTTGTCAACTCTGTTAACTCTGTTATGAAACCGCATAAAATCCACAAAGGCTTTTAATAAGACGCATGACACCTGCACCGAGAGACGTCACTTCCTCTGGCGGGGAACTTCAGAAAGGCAGCGAGGTATGTTATGTTTCTTCTCTCGTTAATTTGAACAAAATGTTGAGGATTTTACACCAATGGTAGATTAATTATCCGTCAACTCTGTTATTGTGATACTGGAATAATGGAGTGAATCTATTGCTCATTAAAAAAAAACAACAACAATAATATGATTAAAATCCATAAAAATTCTGTTTTTATACACACCATGCGGTAGCTAGTTTGAGGTTAGTGTGTGGAGTTAAGACACAAAATGGTGGGAAATGGCAACTCTGTTATCATCGATTCTGTTAATGGGTTGCCCGGTTTGACGATAACAGAGTTGACGATGACTGACAGAGTCAACACTTGAAATGTACCCGCAATTATAGAATGGGCCACATACAGCATGAGAAAGTGCAAATATTGAGGTTAGAAAGAATCACCATCAGTATGAGAAGACTGTAGACCTGAGAGAAAAAAAAGAAAGAAAGAAGATTCAGGAAAGTGTTTTGGCAATGCTAACCCTGTACCAATTTGAAGGCAGCAAACTTGTTATAAATGATGAGAGAGAGAGAGAGAGAGAGAGAGAGAGAGTGTAAGCAAGAAAACAGAGAATGGGTAGACCTTGAGTCCATTACAAAAAGTACTTTATTCTATAAATACTTGAACAGCAAGCAAGCAAGCACAACAATTTCTGAGCTTTAGTTCAAGAATATAGCGAAATTGCACTTGTTATATTTGACAGGTTTAATGAGATTTGCACAGGAATTAATATTTTAAATCCAGTCGTATTTATAAAGCAGAGGTGGACAGTAACGAAGTACATTTACTTGAGTACTGTACTTAAAGGAGATACGCAGAACCTTTATTTTTAAATACGTTTCTGAGTGGATAGTATCTCCATCCTTGACTCTTGTATGCTGCATAAATGGGAATTAAAAATATATATTTTTGAGAGTTAAAATCGACCGCAAAGTTGGCATTTGCGCTGCCCCGCTGAGCCAGCCAGCCCTGAGTGCGTGACGTCACAGCGGTAACCGGTTTTAAGGCCGAGGCCTTTGACAGCTATAGACCAAAGTCGTATAAATAAAAATTTATGGTGAAAGTAAGAAATCCCGTTACCGACTTGCTCAACTAAGACTGATTTGACTTCATTGATTGTGGGTTGACTCTCATTAAAACAGGATAGGGTGTTATAACTTATGCAACATACATGTACATGCATGCATTTTCACTGATAAAACGTAAAAGGCTCATTAAATAATCAGATGAACTGAGACAATCACATTCTGAAGCAAATTAAATAATCTTATACCCGTAACTTAAACACACAATACAGGTTACATGTATTAATCTAAATGCAGGTAAACGACGTGTTGTTTTATACCCAAATCAGAGTCGCAGCTTACCCGTCTGTGTTCTCGCTTCTTGAAGGCTGATCTTGTGGCCGATTGTTTTGAAGCAATCTGACTTTCAGTTGTTTGTTCAGTTCTCCGTTCGTTCGCTTCTTCCACGCAAAGGCGAGATGGCAGTAATATCCAGCAGAGAAATCAGACGGCTGGTCCACTCATTCTCCATTTTCTCCATACTGAGTACTCCGCCATTACTGCTCAGCTCAGGCAATTACTAAAACCCAGGACGGGACGGGACAGGACAGGATGTCACCAGTTTTAGCAACAACCGCAGGGTGGTCACTGCCCAAGCGATAATATGTCACGTCCCGTTCCGTCCCGGGTTTTACCAACAACCCTCAGCTCACACTCCGGGAGAACTGGTGCAACTGAACTTGCTTTCCTTGTTTTAAAAATAATAATAATAAAATAAATACTTTCCTTTTCTTGTAGTTTCTTTTCCTTTAATTGTTGGTACTGCACCCTCTTTCAATACGGGCTTATAGCCAATGCTCCTCAACAGATCCGAGGTCTCGTGATGAAAATGTGCAGAGCAGAGGAGAGACCACTTCGTAGCCGCCCAATGTGCCCGTGAACTTCTCGCAAAACGCGTCCAAATCTTTGCAGTTTGAACCTTCTTGGGCCATGAATGCAACATAAATCCACCTTCTGTCATGTTGCTGCACTCGCCAGCAACACATCTACGTGGCACGGCGATAAATTAGCTCAAAATGGAGGATCGGAGTTGCAGTCAGCTCTGTGTTTTAGTATAGCGGAAATGGCGATGAGACCGATAGACTTCCTGCTGTGACGTGACGGACGTCAAGGTCATTCACTCAGAGCGCTACCTATATGAATCACTTTAATCATAAAAATTACTATATTAGATTTATTGTTTACGCTTAAAACTATTCCTGTGCCATTCTTGAGGTCTCAAGGCATTTATAAACAAAAAGTGAGGCCATGGTTCCGCGTATATGCTTTAAGTACACTTCTTGAGTATCTGTACTTTACTTGAGTATTATTTTTTTTAGAAACTTATGACTTTAACTTCACTACATTTGAAAGACAAATACCGTACTTTTCACTCCACTACATTTCTACCAAGGTCCTCGTTACTCGTTGCTATGAAGCAGCTTTGAAAGTGGATGTTTTTTCTTTTCTTTTCTAAAACGTGATGGTTTTTTCGCAGGTGACACTGAGACAGCCGATCAGTAATCACTAGGGTCACGTCACGTCCATAGACTATAAAATCAAGATCAGTGATTTCTCAGCAGCGTTATTTACAGTGTTGGGCAAGTTACTTCAAAACTGTTTTGCATTATTTATTACTTGTTACTGTCATTTTAAAGTAATTAGTTACATTACAATATTACTGTATTTAAAATGTAAGGCATTACACTACTATTGCATTACTTTTAAGTTACTCTCACCAAAATAACTGGAAGTATGGATTTGGCAATCTAAATGTAGCTCAAGACGCTCAATTAGCTCATCACACATCCAGTGGAAGGTGATGTGGTATCTGACTGAGCTAGGCTTATGGTTAAAAACAGTAGAATATAATAGCCACAGTGATGGCTCAGGGCACAATACAAGGAACAGTCATCGCAAGAACAGACAAAAGGTCAAAGTCTGGCAAATTGTGATAAAAATATTGTAACTTTAGGCCTATTCATCTCATTATCTCTAGCCGCTTTATCCTGTTCTACAGGGTCGCAGGCAAGCTGGAGCCTATCCCAGCTGACTACGGGCGAAAGGCGGGGTACACCCTGGACAAGTCGCCAGGTCATCACAGGGCTGACACATAGACACAGACAACCATTCACACTCACATTCACACCTACGGTCAATTTAGAGTCACCAGTTAACCTAACCTGCATGTCTTTGGACTGTGGGGGAAACCGGAGCACCCGGAGGAAACCCACGTGGACACGGGGAGAACATGCAAACTCCACACAGAAAGGCCCTCGCCGGCCACGGGGCTCGAACCCGGACCTTCTTGCTGTGAGGCGACAGCGCTAACTACTACACCACCGTGCCGCCCCTAAGCCTATTCATATTAACATTAATTGAACTGTATTGTATTGTAATGTCTAAAGATATGACAGGATACAAAATTAGCATTTCTATGCCTTTATTGTTTTCAAGTTTACAGCATTAAGCATAGTTTATGCTTCATTAAAAAAAAAAAAAAAGATTAGCCCTAAGGGATATGACTCCATTTCAGAAATTTAACAAAAATGAACATATTATGGCAAATCGTAGCCTACAATAAAACTGGCCTGAAAAAAAACCCCACAAGCCTTTTAAATCACAGCTAGACAATGACTATTAGCTATATGAGGCTACACAGTCACATTTCGAAAAACAGAATTAGAAATAACAAAATCAAAGTGCTTTTAATGATATTGAAGTGCTTAGGCATATTAGCCCTCGAAGGAAAGGCAGCTCAATCACTTTAGTTTGACTTCCGACCAGAAAAAAAAAACTCAGTTATACAGGACAAAAATGTAAACAAACTGTCAGCATATGTTCAACAACATACTCCGCCACAAGTCTCCTAACCTCCTGAGGCTGAAGGAGCATCTCAGAGCGGCAGAACGTTAATTTTGGCTGCTTTATGATTTTATCGCCACTCTCATCCTCCGCTTGCTTCCTTGCTAACTTTATGTTACTATGGCACCTCTGTAAATGTTTAGTTAAGTTACTGGTGCTATTTCGGGAAGTGGACAGTTCTTTAGGTTTAGCACACAAAGTGCATTTGACTACGATGTTCTTCACATCTTTATTTTTCACAAACTTAAAGTAATGGGCGTGTGCCCATCTGCAGAATGTGCTATCCGATGTTAGATCAGCTGCAGGTTCACTTCTCTCTCTCTCCTGTCTGACTAGCCTAAAGGAAAAGGAAGCGAAACATTTTGCGTGGACATTTCACCTCTGCTGATCTCGCGGTGATTTTGGCGAATTTGTATGAAGGAAAAAAACCCACCACTTCATTCCAGGTTAAAAATGCATTGTAACGCGCGTTACTGACATTTGTACCGAGTAAAATATTACCAATTTTTTTTTCTGTAATGCCTTACATTACTGCGTTACTGCAAAAAGCAATGCATTACAGTAATTCATTACTTTTGTAACGCGTTACTCCCAGCACTGGTTATTTAACACGATCAGTTGATGGCAGAATGGAAGGAGACGGTTCTTCTGGGGAATGAAAGCACACACCCATGGCTTTACCTAGAACCCATGTTTCAATTTTCTGAAAGGAATAAAGATTCGTTTCATTTTAAATGTTTGCTTTGTTTGCTGAAAATTAACCACATCACAGCCTACAAAAACTCACCGTCCAACCTGCGGAAGCATATTGAGGGATGTAAACGTTTTATTCCAAGAGAAAGCTTGCAATGAAGTTGTCTGTGCTTTTAGAGCTAGCGATAACGTTGCAATAGCTATGCAGTCTGGTTAGTCAAAGGACTTTCTATGGATTTGCCCGCCAAGTTGCCATAGCCTTGTCCACAGCTAACGTTAACACATAGCTAGTTAACTTGGACACTGTTAGTTAGCATGTAAAAACGGAGTTACGCTAACATGAATAACGTTAACTTATCTGAAGTCCTTTCAGAAATATGTTTTAGCATAACCTTGCCAAATAAACAGAATGTGGAAATCTTTCTTTTCTAGTTGTGTTAGCTACCCAATATGTTTTTGAGTTTGAAAAGAGTTTGTTAGCATGTCGGGTGGAGTTTCACTGACTAGCTAGCTTAACGTTGATGCACAGCATGCGTTCATTTTGTGAATTCACATTTCTGTCTTTGGTAACAGCGTTAGGTTTTGTCAGCGTTGTGGCAATAATACAACGATGCATTGACCGAAAATGTACTTTTAATACTTAAGTATTTTTAAAAGCAAGTACTTCAGTACTTTAACTTAAGTAAAAATTTGACTGGACAACTTTCACTTGTATTGGAGTAACATTTGACCAGTGGGATCTGTACTTTGACTTAAGTAATGAAGTTGGGTACTTTGTCCACCTCTGTTATAAAGCAATGCCAGATATCTTCTCTCTCTCTCTCTGTGTCCTCTGCCTCCTTCATGCCTCAACCTCAATATCCATATAACTGGAAAGGCAACTCTCTGATTTACTAGAAATCGCAAGAAATAATTTGCAAAAAAAACTTTCCAGTCACATTAAGATCGGATTGCTCAATCGTTCCATCCTGTTAAGTAGTTTAGCATTTCAGCAGCCAGTATAAGAGATGTCGAAGTGGAAAACATGGCACTCTTTTCCATAGATCAGATCTTGTCTGTATCGTTTGAAGTAGTCCCGCTTTAATTTTTTTTTCCAAAAGAAAGAAAGCCTTTCTCTGCTTTGAAGGTCTAATATTAGGAATCGAAACAAATTACATTTGTCTGCTTGTGTAAAGGAAAGAGAGAAAGAGGGATTGTCAAGGGACTTCCAGATGCGCTCATCTTCTTCTGAGGTCATATATCTTTCTAGTCACTTCCCTAGTTTGTATATGAATATCACTCTTTTTGTTTATTTCCTCATCCCTTCTTTCTGTCTCTACAGAATGCTCATTTCCCTCCTGTTCACAGGCACTCCTCTTACTGGGATAAGAATAGACACTGTATTATGAAACTGCCCTTGCTGATCGATATGGTTTTCTGCCAACATTGGTTCTTTGTTTTCCATCTATGAAGTTGAAAGCACACACATCTTTGGATATATTTTGCATTGTTTTAATACATCGCAATTTATGTTGAATGTTTAATTCAGGGATCTAGTAGTAGTAATTTTTAGCTCATCTGACAGTAGGCCAGGCTGTTGTCCATCTGTTGTCGTCTGTCCACAATTTACAAAAATCGCTACTCCTCCAATTGATCAGATTTCAATCAAACCCACATACAACGTTCCCCAGGTGGCTGTGCATAAAAGTTGTCAAGATGGCGGCTCCATCTGTCATATTTATGATTTTATGGGTGTCTGAAATTTTTGGGTGACTCGTCACATTAAACATTACTCTTTGTAAACTGCTGGGACGTTTTCACTGAAACTCACCCAGAAGACTCTAAAGACATATTCCAACAAGAATTCTTCACCAGGTGGCGCCACCTACCATGCATGAGGCTACAGAGGAGTCACGTGCAATTTCACAAAAATCGCTACTCCTCATACAGGAGTGATCAGATTTTGATCAAACTCATATGGAATGTTCCCCAGGTTGGCAGGGGTGCAGATACGTTTTTTGAACTGGGGGGGACAAAAAACTGGGGGGGACAAAGCTGCCAGCAAACCAACCCCAACCCCGATATGCCTGTCAAACTTGTTGTGGGTTACCATAGCAATCAAGCTCGAGCTCGCAACCTGTGCAGTCTGCGCAGCTCAACCAACTGAATATCAGTCTTTGTTTTGTTTTATGTGAGTTGTTGCAACTATGTATACACTGCCGTGCACCTCAATAAACCGAATGGTAATTAGTCTTTTGATTTTTCCATGAGGTTTGCCTTATGCAAAGAAAGACAGCATAGACGTTTTTTCCTCCCTATAAGTGGGGGGGACCGAACGAAGTGAATTTAAATCTGGGTGGGACGAATCCCCCCCGTCCCCCCCTCTATCTGCGCCCGTGCAGGTTGGTATGTATAAAATTTGTCAAGACAGTGGCACCACCTGTCATATTTAACATTTTATGGGCATTTGAAAATTTTGGGTGACTCGTCACACCAAATGCTACTGTTCATAAACTGCTGGGATGTTTTCACTGAACCTCACCTAGAAGACTCTAAAGACATACAGTATACCAACAAGAATTGTTCACCAGGTGACGCCACCTGCCATGGATGCAGCTACACAGGGGTCATATGCAATCTCACAAAAATCGCTACTCCTCCCAAAGGATTGATCGGATTTCAAACTCACACATAACAACGGTGGCCGGTATGAGCTACAGCCTCATTGAGGCTATTTTATTGGGCAATTCAAAACATCATGAACATCACAAGTACTTTTGCTTAAACATTCATGAAATTAAAACAAAGGATAGCTTTTGTGATTCTCGAATCAGCCTTGTGTGATAAGTGAAGTAATTTGATCAATGTGGCCTAGGGCTATAGCTGAAGCATATGGGATGGCTGCCATTTGAGTTTAATAGGAAAGCAAACAGGGTTTGAGACACAAAGTCTGTTTTGCACTGCAACTGTCAGAAACACAATATGAAAGCCCTCTGATGTTTATCTGAGAGTGGTGCCCCCAGGCAAACACCTGATGACTGGGCCACCCTTGAAATGCCAAGGGTGGCATTTTCTTGATGATCACCTGCAAGATGAATAGTGTGGACGAGTTGGACATTACACCTATGATAGACATCCTATGATGGATATTCTGAGATAGGCTGGACCTTTGCCAATGGCAACTGGCTTTAGAATGGCTTTTGGAGTGTCATTTCTCTTCTGATGGGGAAAGTGTTTCAGGTAGTGTGTGAGATAGAAAGGTATAGACTTGCAGTACAGGTTTTATCAGTACAGGTTTTAGAGTTCCCACAAGAGATAGGCCTTAGGCATGGTGTGGGGACACTCACTGGTCCCAGACCGAGGGCTTTGCAGTTGGAGTTTTTTTCAGTGTACAACTGTGTTCCCTCTACGAGGTTTTGAGCCTCATAAAGGAACATTCTGACTGATTGTTTGTGTGTATGCTGTTTGAGTTATTCAGCCTTCTTGGAGAAGGTGGAGCCGGCACTCAAGAGGGTACCTCCAAATGACTCCATAGTCCTCCTGGGGGATGTCAGTGCTCATGATAGAAATGAAAGAAGCACATGGAGGGGTATGACTGGAAAGACTTTTGTGCAAGCCACTGTCAATAATAAACACTTTCTTCAAACACAAGTTGGTTATTAGTATACTTGATCCAAAAAGACTTTTCTCCTAAGCGTATTTGGTAGCAAAGCTTCAGTGATTGAGTTTGATTGTATCTTCAGACTTCAGAGGCCATATGCATTGGAGAATAAGGTAAAGAGAGTTGTCAAATAATCACCATTTTCTGAGTTGGATTTGTCACACAGGGTGCCAATCGGATTTGCCTGGTAAACCCAAGGGAACCTTTGAGAGATTTAACACCAAGACTTCTCCTTGTCCATTCAGACATTGAGTCTAAACTGATCATATTCAAGTCCTCAATTCCTGAAGCAACTGCAAAAAGCTGTGGTCGAAAGGAGCACTTTGAGGTGCTCCTTAATCCAGTGATTATGCTATCCCTTCAGGACAGACTGTAGCTGAGATTGGAATGGCATTTAGAAATCTTCATAGTGCCAAAGCTGCAAGGAAGGATGAGATTTGGCAAGAGAATGGTTGCATGGAGAAGTGGGCAGTGTCTTTGGGTGTCTAAACTGGCATGGTGGCCCCTATTTTTAACAAAGGGGAATAGATGCTGTGTTCCAGTTACAGGGGAAAGTTCTCTCACTCCCTGAAAGTTTATGACTGGCATCAGAAACTAGGTTCTTCCTAAGAGTTGTGGGGCTTACTCTCAGTGTTAGGCCCAATCCCAATTCTAATTTCTACCCCTACCCCTCCCCCTTCCCCTCCGCCTTCCCCTTGGCCCTTCCCCTTGAAACTGAGCTACAAGGGATAGGGCTTGAAATTCAACCCTTACGTATTGGGATAGCCCTTCAACGATCGCATACGTCATCGCGTACCTCCGTCAGCGTTTACGTTAGCAAAACGCGACCAAATGCGTCATTGGCTGCGACCAGCCGCTACAGTCAGAGCCAGAACCAGAAATCTCTGCTGGCAGGGTGTGATTTGTTAACTAACACCACTGAATGGGATATCTTTGGCGCTTCGTGCACCACATCCGACAGAATGAGGTGTCAGAACACTCATGTAAACAATAAAAGCGAGAATAACAGAACAAAACGTACGCAGTCAAGCAACCAAAAACAATACTCACTCCCAAAGCTTTTTAGCAGCAGCTTGGATTTCAGAAATCGCTGCTCATTCTCAGCTCGAAAGCGAATCAAGCGGCGTGTTTCCTCTGGATAACAACTTAAAACACGTAAATAATGGAGAAAATACATTTATGACAATCTTTTGCCGCGGGAACCGCCATCTTTCTGAAATCCGCATGAAATCTCGCTGAAATCCGCATGGCATTGTGGGAAATCACTCAAACCCCTTCGTTCGGAGTCAGCTCCAGGAAAATCTCCGTTTGGAGGGGTACAGAAGCCCTACCCCTTCCCCTACCCCTCCGCGTTAACTGGGATTGGGATACCCCTACCCCTTCACGTGAACGCGCAAAATGGAGGGGAAGGGCCAAGGGGTTGGTCCAAGGGGTGAAATGGGATTCGGCCTTAGAGTATAGAGCTTGGCAAGTTGGACAAACCTCAGATGCTTCTCCTTCAAATCAAAAGGATCCAGCTGAGATGATTCGGGCACCTTATAAGGATGCCCCCTGGTTGACTAGAGGTGTATCGGGCATTTTTCATTTAACATTCTTCAGGGCAGACCCAGGACCTGCTGGAGAGTTTATATCTCATAGTTGGCTTGGAACATCTGGGGATTCCCAGGAAGAACTGCAGTCTGGACTGGGATAGTTCTCTCACTCCCTGAAAGTTTATGACTGGCATCTGGGCATGACCTTATCAGTGTCTTGCCACTGAGTCTTCCACAAGGAAAAGCAGAATGTGAATGAATGAATGTATGACTTCCATTTTAACCATACCTAAGTCTTAAGTATAACTGATACTAAACAATGTGTCAATACAAAAGCAAAATAAAAAAGACTTCTTGTACTTGACAGCATATCTTGAAAAGGCCCGATATGCTAAATGTGAATGGCGCAGGACATCCCTTCCCCAATTTTCACTACAACCTGGTAAAGTATTGGACTCAATTAACCTGAAGTTGGCCTGAAAGCATCCTGCATTTTCCAAGCTTTTATTTTTGTTGAAAAGTGAAACTTGAAAGAATTTTTTACAAGCAAGATCAAATTTTTTTGACTTCATATCAATGTATGAACTAATAGAAGCTTCAAGTTGACTTGTGTAAAGTAGAAGACCATTAAAGTGGTTTCTTTTGCCTTTTTAGTAATGAGTTCTGTTGGGCTACAGGGATGGATTAGATAATTACAACAACCTCCATCCATCCATCCATCCATCCATCCATCCGTTATCACTGCTTATCCTGTACAGGGTCACGGGCAAGCTGGAGCCTATCCCAGCTGACTATGGGCGAGAGGCGGGGTACACCCTGGACAAGTCGCCAGGTCATCACAGGGCTGACACATAGAGACAAACAACCATTCACACTCACATTCACACCTACGGTCAATTTAGAGTCACCAGTTAACCTAACCTGCATGTCTTTGGACTGTGGGGGAAACCGGAGCACCCGGAGGAAACCCACACAGACACGGGGAGAACGTGCAAACTCCACACAGAAAGGCCCCCATCGGCCACTGGGCTCGAACCTGGACCTTCTTGCTGTGAAGCGAAATTACATTACATTACAACAACCTAATGTAACTTATTATGAACGTGCACAAATAGTTCACTTTAGATTTATTTTCATAATTAATCCATAAACCAGGCATTTTAAGATATTCTTGATTTTAAAAATGCTATAATTATTTTCGCATAAGGTGCATACCTGGGATGTGTTTGTGTTTGTTTTTCCTACCATATCTTTATAACACTAAAAGTGAGAGAAAGAATGCGAGAAAAACAGCAACGGGAAAACCTGAAAGTGAGAGAGAAACCCTTCCAAGGCATCGGCCAAGATCCAGCTGGCAGGATAGAAATAGTCCCTCCTCTTCCCTCACACTGTACGCTCCTTCTCTCTCCTCTCCCCCCTTCTCCAATCTTTTCACCAACTGTCTATCCATCCTCCCATCTCGCAATCGATCTTCTGCTCCAATATATTCATGGGGTGATAATATCCACCCATGCTAAGTGAGTGTGACAGAAAGAGAGAGAGAGAGAGAGAGAGGAAGGGAGGAAACCCTGTTAGACACAGAGAATGAAAGAGGCAAAGGGAGAGGACTAGAGAGTACAGGAAGGAAAGAAAAAGGACGGATGGGGCTTCCCTTATTTGGATCTACATTCTAAAGTCTCTTCTTGGATGACTCCACTTCCAGTCACAGGACATGATGGCACACTGAATGATATGATGATGATGATGATGATATATGCAATGGCCTTCATCTCAACACAATTGATCACCTATAAGATACATTGGAGCAACTTGTTAGAGAGCATTCTTCACCACCATCATCAAAACACCAACTGAGGGAATCTTTTGAAAGAATGATGTTTATCCAGGGCGGCACGGTGGTGTAGTGGTTAGCGCTGTCGCCTCACAGCAAGAAGGTCCTGGGTTCGAGCCCCGGGGCTGGCGAGGGCCTTTCTGTGTGGAGTTTGCATGTTCTCCCCGTGTCTGCGTGGGTTTCCTCCGGGTGCTCCGGTTTCCCCCACAGTCCAAAGACATGCAGGTTAGGTTAACTGGTGACTCTAAATTGACCGTAGGTGTGAATGTGAGTGTGAATGGTTGTCTGTGTCTATGTGTCAGCCCTGTGATGACCTGGCGACTTGTCCAGGGTGTACCCCGCCTTTCGCCCGTAGTCAGCTGGGATAGGCTCCAGCTTGCCTGCGACCCTGTAGAAGGATAAAGCGGCTAGAGATAATGAGATGAGATGTTTATCCAGTACAGCTCCAGAGAATTGTAGAATCTAAGTCAAGGCACACTAAAGATGTTCTGGCAGCTTGTGATGACCCAAATCCTTACTGAGACACTTAATGTTGTTGTTTTTTTAATCTATGTCCAGAACATGGAACCAGCTCTTACCTCTAGCCAACCATTTCTTACCAGAATGAGTAGAGTAGCGATATGTGTGTACTGTATATTCATGTTCACTTTTACATATTTGAAATACACTCACCAGCCACTTTATTAGAAAGACATTCATCCACCTGCTGTTTTATGCCATTACCTAATCAGCCAATCCCTTGACAGCAGCACAATGCATAAAATCATGCAGACACAAATCAAGAGCTTCAGCGAGCTGAACATTCACTTCAAACATCAGAATGGGAAAAATTGTGATCTCAAAGTGTGACTTTCTCTCATTGTGGCATGGGTGTTGATTTGAGCCAGATGGACTGGTTTGAGTATTTCAGAAACTGCTGATCTCCTGGGGCTTTCACACACAACAGTCTCTACACAGAATGGTGCGAAAAACAAAAAAACACTGACTGAGCGACGGTTCTGTGGGTGGAAACAAACGCCTTGTTGATAAGAGAGGTCAGAGGAAAATGGCCAGATTGGTTCGAGCTTTTTTGCCAGGAAGGATATAGTAACTCAGAGCAACTCTTTACAACCGTGGTGAGCAGAAAAGCATCTCAGCATGCAACAGCAAACAGAAGACCACATTGGGTTCTACTCCTGCAGCCAAGAACAGGGATCTTAGAATCAAGAACAAGTTCCTATTAAAGTGGCTGGTGAGTGTATGCTCATCTCATCTCATCTCATCTCATTATCTCTAGCCGCTTTATCCTGTTCTACAGGGTCGCAGGCAAGCTGGAGCCTATCCCAGCTGACTACGGGCGAAAGGCGGGGTACACCCTGGACAAGTCGCCAGGTCATCACAGGGCTGACACATAGACACAGACAACCATTCACACTCACATTCACACCTACGGTCAATTTAGAGTCACCAGTTAACCTAACCTGCATGTCTTTGGACTGTGGGAGAAACCGGAGCACCCGGAGGAAACCCACGCGGACACGGGGAGAACATGCAAACTCCGCACAGAAAGGCCCTCGTCGGCCACGGGGCTCGAACCCGGACCTTCTTGCTGTGAGGCGACGGCGCTAACCACTACACCACCGTGCCGCCGTGTATGTTCGTATCTTTAGATAAACCAAATAATAGTTAAATCAACTAGACCTCATTCCTATTCTTGATTTTTTTTTTACCACTCACTCAGGGTGCTTATACTAAAGAACTTATTCAAGATTATAACATAAATTTGATGCTACTAGATACTATAGATGGTTTTGTTGTTCCAAATAAGCCAATGTAATATACTACCTTCGACTCATCAAGTCTTTTTCTTGCGTCTGCAAAAACCAGTCATACATTTTTAGCTAAAGTCTAAGCATTTTGCTTATCATCAGGGGGATTGCATGTTCAGATCCCAGCAGACCAAAGAGATCATAACTGACCCTGCTGTGGACTTGTTAATTGTGGGTGCCTGTAACGTGACGCACGAGCAACGGATTGAAAATATTTAAGGCTGGCTTCGTGTCATGTCTTGCCCTCCCATGATGGTAGCTATTGTGTGAAAAGACAAAACTAACAATTGAGTGGGAATTGCTATAGACTACACTGGAGGAAATTGGGGGTGGGTGGACTATTAAGGCAAAAAAAAAAAAAGCTATTGAGTATGGAAGATGGATTTCTGATACAGAAATCCATGCCTTCACCAGCAGCAGTTCAATTGTTTTAGGCAGCTGTTTCTCTCTCTCTCTCTCTCTCTCTCTCTCTCTCTCTCTCTCTCTCTCTCTTTGTCCTGTGTGTCTGCTACCCTTGTCTGCTGAAATGGAGTTGGAGTGCAGCCTCATAGTGGTGTTTCCATGGCGACTGTTGCCTGGGTCTCTTGCTACCATGACAGTTCCCATGGCGAGACAACTGACCCTAGCATTCCTTATGCGCTCCACTTCTACGTAACTCCTACAGGTCAAAGTTCACAGCCTATTAGTTAACTGACATGGGATCAGTTCTGTTGCTAGCCAGTTGTTTCCTGAATCACTCATCATACATCAAGCAAAGCCTGTTTGATTTAGACATTACTGTTTTTAATAATGGTTCAATAGTTAGAGCCAACAATGCTGGAAATTTCCATCCATCCATTCATTGTCTATCCCACTTATCCGTCAGGGGAAGCTGGAGCCAGTCCCAGCTGACTTCAGGTGAGAGGCGGGGTACACCCTGGGCAGTTCGCCAATCTATTGCAGGGCTATTAGTAGAAATATACAAAACAAAATATCCTAACCCAACAGACGGATATATCTTACACGTATCAAACCCAAACTGTACGCATGTATACAGTGTCATGAAATATTAATGCTCCTGGACCACAGTGCAAAAACACAATAGAATGTAGTGTGAAAGATACCCAAAACATCCATCTCAATGCCCAAGATCTCCATTCTTAGGGGCTGAGACAGATCATTCAGGTTTCATATTCATAGGTCCGTTAGCCATCGTCACTGCACCATCACCCCCTCACCATTCTACGTCATGGTTAAATCCCCTCCGCGTAACACCATCTTCCAGGCCAAGACATGCCAAAGTCACTTTAAGGCTCCAGCTACCTGGGGCTGCAGTCTGCTTCCTCTTTTGGTAGAAAGGCAGTGTGCTGCAAACACTCGTTAAAGGGCATGGAAGAGTGTGGAAACTGCTCTCTGTGGAATGTGGATTTATATTTGTTTGCTTCGGCTTTCCAGGGAATTGTAGCGAGTCTCCAGAGGGTATGGCAGTGCACTACAAAAGGAGGTGAACATTCATATTTGCCTTTAAGCTGGTGATTATTTATAGCTTGTGCATTAAGGATTTGATATGCTAGCAAACCTTTATCGAAGGATATGTTTAAAGGAAGTCTGTAGAGCAAAATATGGTCAGTGCTTGTCGACTCTCTATTAGTCTTACTTACAAAACTTAGCTTTTGACTGTCCTTGCAAATATTGGTCTTTAGTTGCATTAGCTTCTTGTTCATGGTCAAGAAACACAATGCTAATACATCAATCCTCTGAGAAATGCTTTCATCATCAATCAAAGTCCTTTCCATGCCACAGGGCACATCGGGTGGGACTGATCTCCGTTCCAGTAGCCCTTGGCCTCTCGCCTATTACGTAGCTAGGGTTACAGTGGGGGGCTAGTCCTTTGGTAACCATGAGAGTTTGACTCCATACTCACATCTGTATTGCGTCATACCTCACCAGATGGCAGTAGGTACCTTTTTTTTTTATGATAGTCTTTGGTATGACCCAACTGCGAGTAGAACTGACGACCTCCTGGTTCAGAGGCAGACACGCTAACCACTAGGCCAACTCATGGTTTTCTATAACATGGCCCTGTCTTATTTTTAAGTGAATAATATTGTTTCTTGGAGATTTAATTTGAAGCAAAATAACAGTCGCACTTGCAGTTTGACTTGAGTGTGTGTAATTGCTTCCAGTTCTAAAATAAAATCCTTGCTGACACTGATGTAAAGGGTTGGGTTCGGATACACAGTAAGGACTGCAGCTTTAAAAGCGATCAAAGTTCACTAAAAAAGTGCTGTATTAGTATTCAATTCCTGGATAATTGACTGAACTTGAAGAAAGTTGTAAAACATCTTTCGCTTTTTGTGTCTCTCACAACCAGGACGCTTCATCAGCAATTCGAGAGCTATAAGGAGCAGGTAAGGCGGATCGGGGCAGAGAACAAACGGCAACAGGCCACCCACAAGGATGATGCCCCGACCTGCGGGATCTGCCGCAAGACCAAGTTTGCTGATGGATGCGGGCACCTCTGCTCCTACTGCCAGACCAAGTTTTGTGCCCGCTGTGGTGGAAGAGTGTCTCTACGCTCCAACAATGTGAGGAACAGCCAATAAGCCTTCTTTTCTCTCTGCTTAACCGCTCTGCTGCTATCACTGATTCATCCCATCCACCTTTCCCTTCCTTCGTTCATTTTATCATCTTGCTCTGTCATGTCTCACTGCTTGCCCTAATGCCGAGCTTCAATCTTTGCCAACATGCTGTATACAGTATGTCAAGATTCAGTGTTGGATAGTTATTTAAATATACACACGCACACATATTAGGAATAGATTAGGGCCAGGTTCCAGGTCAGGCACCATCCAAAATACGACAGAAATATGGCCGGTCCAACACGTGCCAAGAAACTGATATTGGCTGGCCCGTTTTCATCACAGTTCATTCAGCATTGCATTTGCCTTTACATCAGTAAAGTGTTGATTGGGGTGAGCTCCAGCATCACAGCACGGGGTGGCATATTTTCAGCTCCTGCCGCAACATGCTGTGTCTAAAACAAGCAACGTTCCCCTCACTTTACTCACCTGAGAATGGACTCGCCTCTGGTCATGCTGAGTACCAATCTGCCCTGGTTCCGGCCTGCTCAGTGAGGTGATGCCCCCTGTGGTCTCACGATGAATAGCATAATGTTGTCAATGTCTGGAGTGGAGTAGAGTGGAGTGGAATAACTTTGACCAAGCTGCTCAAATGCACTTTTATGCACATTATGTAACGATATCGGTGAAGTCTAGTTCATTTAAAAAAAATTTTTTTTTTTCATTATACAATCATGGAAAACAAGCAATCGAGCATTTCTCTGTACGTATGTGTTTGAATGCATGCACACTAGTCAGTGTGAGTGTGGGCAGTACGGTATATGGAGCTTAAAAAGTAATATTTTCCATACACACTGCTAATAAAAAGTTTAATAACCATAGCTCGGTTTTACACCATGCTAGTCTTTCATGTTAGTATCTATATCTCCACTTCCTTGAGAATATGAAATTCATCTTGATACTTGATCAGTGATCTGATACATGAAAGATATATTTAAGGCCCCCAGTGATCGTAGGATGCTATTCAAAGCTTTATTGATGTGAAGAGATGGGACAATGCAATGCAATGGAATGTGATCCAATATTATGCAAACATTCATTCACTGATTCATTCACTCATATCGCTTTATCCTGATTATGGTTTGTGTTGGATCCAGGGCCCGTCCCAGGACACTATTCAATCACAATCGCTTCCCAACTTTTTCCCAACACACACTCGTCTTAATTAGGGCTGCGTACCTAAACGTAACATCAGGTACAGGTACAGGTATCGGTACAGAGGTTTAGGTACAGGTCCGGACCTGTACCTGTACCTGAACAATTTGACAAATTCTTCTGAACTTCTTCAATATTGACAGAAACATTAATAAACTGTTGACAACTTGTCAGTATCTTTATTCAAAGAAAACCGAACATAACTAGGTTTCCTACCTCACTTCTCAGTCACCCTCTCAGTCTCACACTTAGTTAACTTGGGACAAAAAGTCATAAGTTGTCTCACAGTGAGAAGTGACTACACTAGAGTACTACAGACTACGCGCAGTCCGCAGCCTTTAACTTCTCATCTCATCTCATTATCTCTAGCCACTTTATCCTGTTCTACAGGGTCGCAGGCAAGCTGGAGCCTATCCCAGCTGACTACGGGCGAAAGGCGGGGCACAACCTGGACAAGTCGCCAGGTCATCACAGGGCTGACACATAGACAACCATTCACACTCTCATTCACACCTACGGTCAATTTAGAGCCACCAGTTAACCTAACCTGAATGTCTTTGGACTGTGGGGGAAACCGGAGCACCCGGAGGAAACCCACGCGGACACGGGGAGAACATGCAAACTCCACACAGAAAGGCCCTCGCCGGCCACGGGGCTCGAACCCGGATCTTCTTGCTGTGAGGCAACAGTGCTAACCACTACACCACCGTGCCGCCCGGCCTTTAACTTACGCGGCAAAATTACACAAAGCAACAAAGGCTGCCAATGCCAGCAAAGGAAAAATTGGCTGGCCTGCTTTTGAGTCTTTTTGACCAATCAGAACGCTGGATCAGCCAAGCTCTCGCAATGTCTCGTGAGACTGTGGCGAGAGGATCTCAAATCAAAGATGGCTCTGATTTCAAGTTTCAGCGCGGCATTTTACGTCTTTTCCAGTGCTAAATTTTCGTCTTTGTGGTAGGATTTACGCATCTTCAGTCACAAAATAAGCAGATACTTGGTGTAAATTTATATCGGTACAGTACCGGTACTTCATGATCCGGTATTTTGGACCTGTACCGAATCGATTTTCACGGTACAGTACCGGTACGCAGCCCTAGTCTTAATTGGTGCAGCTATACTATAAATATTGTGTATACATTTTGAATCTCCTCTGTTGGTTTAAACATAGTGTAAATGAATCTATTCCTAGATCAATATCAATGAAGTAACAGTTTTACCAGAAGGTGTTTTAGATACAATGCAATCCCAGTGAAGTCTTAAGGAAGTGTAGACCATTTAAATCCTTTGCATCTTCTAAATATAGTAATGATCTTTGAACTATTTTACTAGTTTTTAGTTACTAGAACTGACGCTGTTTTGAAAACCGTCAGTTTTTTATATTAAATGATATATTTAACAGTTATTCCATGAAATCGAGTCGTACATGAGCTGATAGCTGATGAAGTGCGTAGCACCGAGCTGGCTATTACCCATGTATGATTAGATTGAGTGGGATAACTGTTTTATTCTATCCACATTCACTGGATTTTGAGAAATGGAGCAAATTCGATAAATAAAAACTTTATACAAAACATCCAACAAAATCATTTCTGCTTAGAATGTAAACAAACCGGCGCAACGACAGGAGCAATTTGTGAAATATGTGATAATAATAATTCTTGGAAAATAAAAAAGAGACGTTCTTACCATCAAATACTTTTGTTCCATATTTTGTTGCTTTTTTGTATTTTTTAAGGTTTTCTTTTTCTTTAGGAAGTTTTTTTTTTTGCAGTTGGCAAACCAACTTAAAGGTGCATTACCGCCACTGACTGGGCTGGAATGTGGAACAGGCGATATTGAGGGGAAAAAAATAACTATATCCTTTTTGCTATTTCTGTTTCTTTTAAATACTTGATAACATTTTTTGGGGTTTTGATTTCGAGTAGTTTTTATTTCGTTCTCGGTTGGTTCAACAACACGTGCCGCCATTTTGTTTTTCTCTACTCATGGTATATGAGCTGATAGCCTAGTAGTAGAGTATCTGTGAAGATACTCAGTCATCCAGGTACATAGTAATCTGTGGTTGGTAGAAGAGAGCAACTGGACTTGCTTGAAATGTCTTGAAGACGTTTCGCCTCTCATCCGAAAGGCATCCTCAGTTCTGTCTGTCTAATAGGGAGTATCAAGTATTTATCCTCTCATGGATCATCATAGAATCCGAATCAGAATGCTGATGGCTGCATTGTAGGTGGCTGATGACACCCACCTCTGTTCAGTGATGGTAGTTCCAGGTTGACAAAAATGAACGATCCTCTCTGGCTAAGATGTCTGCCAGTTTTCTGGAAGTCCTCTCATACTCCCGCACCAGTCGAAGGGATCTCATCCCAAAGTGCGTAGAAACATATCTGTGAAGATACTCAGTCATCCAGGTACATAGTAATCTGTGGTTGGTAGAAGAGAGCAACTGGACTTGATACTCCCTATTAGACAGACAGAACTGAGGATGCCTTTCGGATGAGAGGCGAAACGTCTTCAAGACTTTTCAAGCAAGTCCAGTTGCTCTCTTCTACCAACCACAGATTAGTAGTAGAGTAGCCAATCAGAGTGTGCGATTGTTCATATCCAGTGAATGTGGATAGAATAGAGTTTGATATGCCGGTTCAAGAAAATAAATGTAATTAGACAAGAGAAAAAGCCACCCCCCCAACCTGCACACCCCCATCTGCTTTCCTCTGGTGTTGCATGCGCTTTATTTGCATATTGAAATCTGATAGCCTGTTACATTTTATGACACAATAACACTTTCCCATCATGTATTCAGCGCCAAGTCAGTTTTTTAAAATGAGATTTCCAGTTACTTCTTTATTGTTTATTAGAAATGTGTCTGACAAATCCGCTACTGTGACAGATTCACACTTAGACCAGTCACTCAGTTGCTCCAAAGTTGTCTTTCTTTCTTTCTTCTTGGTCAAAAATAACAAAGGATATAGTTACCAGGGTTCTAACTCGACCAAAATATCAGTGTAGTGGCACAAGTCATAATGGCCAGGGGTTCGGAGGCTGCCTTAGGCCCCCCAAAGCTCACGGGTTCTACATGCTCAGAGATGCATTCGAGTGCATTTCCTGGCACTTGCAGGCCTCCCTGAAAATCGCTCTTTTTTGGTAATATTATTATTTTTTTTTTTGCCAAAAGTTGCTGTGATTGTTTTTGATTGAAGACTTATTAGAATTAATATTCAGCAATATTATTAACATATTTATGGAATAAGAATAAAACATTCAGTTGATGTTCACCAAGTGTCAGTTTTATTTTCAGCCTCAGCCATTCAATTACAATCCATGACTATCCAGATCTAACTTGGGGACCGGCACGGATTATGTACATGGCGCGTTTAAGCGCCTCTTAACACGGATGGCACTTAACTGCAAACACAGCATAACGATGGAGGTAGAGCGGACTCGCATGATCAGTGACAATCTCCACACAGAACTACTCCGGCAGCTCTGCACTGGGCGCTTACGTGGATGGGGAGTGGAGTATGTCCCAATGTAGAACATACGCATGGCGGTGTGCTGTCGTTGCCACCGCCACGTCAGGATCTCATCTCATCTCATTATCTCTAGAAGCTTTATCCTTCTACAGGGTCGCAGGCAAGCTGGAGCCTATCCCAGCTGACTACGGGCGAAAGGCGGGGTACACCCTGGACAAGTCGCCAGGTCATCACAGGGCTGACACATAGACACAGACAACCATTCACACTCACATTCACACCTACGGTCAATTTAGAGTCACCAGTTAACCTAACCTGCATGTCTTTGGACTGTGGGGGAAACCGGAGCACCCGGAGGAAACCCACGCGGACACGGGGAGAACATGCAAACTCCGCACAGAAAGGCCCTCGCCGGCCACGGGGCTCGAACCCGGACCTTCTTGCTGTGAGGCGACAGCGCTAACCACTACACCACCGTGCCGCCCTACACGTCAGGATAACAAGAGAAAATTAAACAAAAGACCGCATTTTCAAGATCGACAAGTCTTTTTATGAGTGTAGCGGCAACTTTGACAGGCGTGTCGGCAATATTGTGGGCGTAGCGGTAAGGAAACATTGCGTCTCGGCCCGATACGCTGAAGAAAAGGCCGAGTTAGAACCCTGGGTTGCGAAACACAGAAAACAGTAAATACACTAACACAACTCATGATACAATCCCAATGCTTTATGTGAGGACTATAAACATTTTCTCTAACTTAACATCATAAAAATGCATTTTCTAAATTTTCTTACTTGGACAGAAGTTGGATATATGGACAGAACTTTCGGTCCATATATACATGTTATTTACCAGCTGGGAGGTCCGTATCATGAAATACGGTGACCGAGGTCTTGAAAGTACTGAGCGAGGCCCTCTGGGCCGAGGTCAGTATTTATGGCCGAGGTCACGGTATTTCACCATACGGATTGACCTTAAGCTGGTAAATAATATATAGTTATTTTTTTTCTTTACCAAATTCTAACAGAAAACGAGAGCGCCCAAAAGGGAAAACCGAGCCGAGGCGAGCCGCCATTTTGAATTCTCATTCACGGCTGTAATGCAAATGGCTTCCTCCTCGGTATACAAGTGCACTTCCATAGCAGGAAAAAAACTACATTTTGCCGCCTATGTAGTCCCCTATTTATACAAAATTGAGTCATTCAATATTCAGCCTTGTTTTTGCTCGGCGTTAGTAACAGTTAGAGGTTTTTAGCTTTCTCCTGAAATGTTTTCTTTTATTTCTTCTTCCTCAGGGTAGTAAAACTCGCTTTCGCTGTGAACACTGTCGTTATCGCTGTCCATGATGTAAAACAAATGCTATTCTCCTGAGAAATGCTCACAAAAATTTATAAGATTTTTGATCATCTTATAAATAAATCTTGTAAAAATAAGATAAATGTTGACAAAAAATGCTACTATGTTTGTTGTTGTTGTGAACGAGCGAGTCGCCAGAGGTCCGTAACCGGGGTCCGTAACTGGGGTCTGTATCGTAGGATACGGACCCGTTCGCCAGCCAATCAGAGCGCAGGATTTGATGGAAACCGGACTGCGGAAAAAAAATTAATGTTATTATGTAGTTCTTACTAACATTACATTAATGCCATTTTGAGAAAGCTGTAAAAGGTACACGTTGTGCTTCATAACAGTGCTATAGATGTGCATTTGAAGAACGGTTTGGTTTGAGGGAATTAAAGTAAGTGATTTGTCGGGCACACTGGATGGACATGATACAATTGGAATGGGGCTGAGAAGTAGATTCTCGAAACATTAAAATGATCATAGCACCCCATTCTTACCTACGAAGCTCATATACCAGCCAAATGAATGCTTTTAATACTAATGCTCTCAAACTAAAGTGTGGATCAAATGTACATACTCTTATGATCGAAGCACTGTGTCTAGCTTCTACAACTTTCTCGCAAAACCAAGCAACGTCATGATAATTGATAGCTGTTGCATAAAACCTCCAAGATCATTCACATGTTGCTGTGAAACCTTCATAAATTCTATAAAAAATATCTCTGCAATGCTTATGAATGCGTTATAAAGCAATTTTCAAATACACTCACATGCAATTCTGTATTTATCCTATAGGAGGCATTATAGCTACATTAATCATATCACCTAATAATTTATTTACTGATGACCTCAAATATCATGCATCTATTTCCGAACGCACACCATACGAGGATACAGGGAGCATTAGGAATGCACATGAAGAAACGCATTCATCCACAAGGATTCAGCCAAGCCATGTTGCTTCATATCACCGCTTTTCATCGTCCTTTTCCATGTATAAGACATACATGTGCGGAATCAGATGTACGTCTCATCAGTCCTCTCGTCGAGTTTTGTGGATTGCTTTCATGTCAGCTCCACTCCACTGTATGTATGGAACGACAGCTTGATTTAGAACACAGCCCACTGTTGCTCTCACCGAACCTGTCTTTTTGAATACACAGAATGAGACATTTTCCCGTCACTAACACTTCCTCCCTTCTCTTCCTCCCCACATTTCCCTCTGCCTGTCCCTCTCTCACACATGCACCGTCTCCATTTCTCACCGTTTTATTTTCGATTTCCGATTTCACACTTTGCTCTCTTTCCCACCCGCCCTCCCTTCTCCCGTTTTCTCCTCACCTCTTCCTGTTTTTGCCCGTCTTTCACTCCTCTCTGCTTCCTGGACTGCATGCCTCAAGGAGGATAAAGTGGTTAGCATTATTTTTCTGTTTCTCTCTTTTTGTGTGATGATGGGATTGTTGTATCCAGTGTTTGCCGTGTGTGTGTGTGTGTGTGTGTGTGTGTGTGTGTGTGTGTGTGTGTGTGTGTGTTCAAAAGCTCAACTTCTATCAAATCACACATGCATTTCAATACGAAATGTTTTCTTTAGTACCAGACTCTATTACTCAGTCTATATTTCTAAATGTGACTAATTTTCCTCCCATTGTCTCTTGCTCCTGCAAAGTGTCTCATAGGGAAGGACAGGGTAAGGAATTCTGGGTATTCTAGTCTCTGCATGGGGCGCAGTATCCCTTCCTTAGCTGACCGAGTGCCCCTTCCCCTCCTTGTGGCCGTTGCCATGGAGATGTGCCGCCGTTGCTATAGGGACAGCCAACAGGGAGAGGTCGATGGGCACGGGGTGGCATTTCGATTGGTCGGATGTTATACTGACATTATCAGTTGGTTGCACTTTAGTTGAAAGGACGTTGGTGTGGAATTGCTAGACGTTTATAACACTTGGACAAGGCAGAATGATAAAAGAATATTAATGATAACACATGATCCAGTATGGAGTCCCGTTCAAAAAAAGTGCCACTAACTTACAAGAGAATGTGCATGTTCACTGCACTTTGCCTGTGCCCTGGGACTGCAACGGGTATGCCATGGGGTCAGGGGTCATGGGTCAGGGTATATAGCACAATCCTATGGGATATGGGGTAGACGGAGTTCCTATTTTCCCTCCAAGCAAATTTACCCTGCAATCCAATGGGCACTTGCGACTCCCTGTGCACTTGTGACGTTCTCAATGTGATTTTTTTTTTCTTTGTGTGTATATCAAGTTTCTGTGTTTTGTTATTTTTTCGTAAGTTTGATGCGTGTATGTGTGTGTATGCCAGTATTTCTTTTTTTGATGAAAACAGATTGTTCTGTCAGCTAGCATTAAAGGTCACATACAAACTTTAGCACTAATTAATGACTCTGTAATTTTAGCTACACACTTAGCATGATGTCTGCTTCCAAGTAGGAGTTTGAACCAAGCAACGTGATTTCTTCATTTATTCGCACGCTTGCTGTCACTGAGTTAGCCGTCTAGAGATGAGTCAGCGCTGTTAGCATGTCGTGTTTTAACCTGAACTTAAACCACACATGCCAAGTTTATTCACACCATCAGTGGTCAGTTATCTCACAGATGATATCAGGGACAACACCCCGGTGGCTCATTACTGCAGAAATACGTTGCTCATTCTCCTTTGTGAGAGATTGCTAGAGACAGCAGATTTCTTTGGGTGGACTTTCCACTGATACTAAACTCACTCTGAAAGGAAAACTTCAAAATATCTGATGTGGAATAATAACCTGTTTGTTAATTTAAAAAAAAACTGACTAAAATTGACAGTGACCACCAAAAAATGAAATCTAATCAATTTCCGCAAATATAGCCTTTGGTAAACAAAGGGGACGTGTAAGTACAGACAGTGTTATCTACAATTTCTGTTGGAAGATCTGTTGCAGTAAGATTGGGAGAGAGAAAGGGAGATTATGGAGAGGATGATCAGCATATTGGTTAACGATGAAAAGATGCATTGAAGAGAAATGTACAGTATTTGCCCAACAGTGACCTTGATTCCCCCACAAAGGCAAAGAAAACGTGTCTCTTTTCAATTGCTGAACTTTTTGGGATGTCTTTTGGTGCATTTTTTTAGAAGTACAGGTAGTTGGAAACAAAAATGGACACACCAAGACACTCTCAGGTTAATCAGCATGGTCTTTCACTGTTCCACAAGCTCACCAATGGTCTGACCACCCACTCCCACCAGTATGAGAGTAAATCCACCCTTCTTCTTTATCGTTCTGCCTGATGGCAGGTCCACCTCTGACATTCATCAGAGCCTCTCAGGAGCATTACAGTAGTGGTTTCCCATTGCCTTCTACTGGATTATTATAGAGGTTTTCTCCTCTCAACCATTCACACACACATTCACACTGAGGGGCAATTTAGAATAGCCAGTTAATATAACCTGCATGTCTTTGGACTGTGGGGGAAACCATAGCACCCGGAGAACATGCAAACTCCACACAGAAAGGCCTCCTGTCAGCCACTGGGCTCGAACCCAGCACCTTCATGCTGTGAGGCAACAGTGCTAACCACTACACCACTGTGCTGCCCAACTCCACCTTGTCCTGTAACTTTTTTTTTTAATTCCAGTCCAGGACACCTCTTCTGCCCACTTTATTCATAAGTACCCAATATTTACAGGTGGTGCAGTGGTTAGCACTGTTGCCTCACAGCAAGAAGGTTCTGGGTTCAAGCCCAGTGGCCGACGGGGGCCTTTCTGTGTGGAGTTCAGATGTTCTTCCAGCATCTGTGTGGGTTTCCTCCAGGTGCTCCGGTTTCCCCCACAGTCCAAAGGCATGCAGCGAGGTTGCATACTCTAAATTGCATACTCTAAATTGCCTACTCTAAATTGCCCATAGGGGTGTGTGTGTGTGCGCGCAGAAAGGAACCAGCCACCCGACTGCTGCAGTTCTGGCCAAGTCAACCAAACCATGGTTTGCCTCAAGCCCGGATCGGGTTCGGTAGTGACGAGGACACAATATCTCCATGTCCCAGATATTTCAAATTGCTAACCAACTAATGACTAGCTTGTTTTTATTATAGTTAGCCATTATAGCCATTATATTCTAACACTCATTTTTGTGGTGTAACCCCAAATGGTTACTTTGGGAAAAGTAGTCCCATAATACAGATTTAAAGCTGACTTTACAAATATCTGGACAGCATTAATCAAAATATGTGCACCGTGTACACATTTATTGGTGGAAAACTTTCATTATATTGGTCTAAAACTTTCATTATAATGCCATTTGAAGTAAACGGATTTTATGTTATTTTCTCACTATAGATAAACGTGTGAAAATTATTGCCTGTGGTAATCAGACATGGACTATATATGTCAGAGAGAGAGAATAGGTTGAAAAAAGGTAGTTCAGAGGTTGTCATTTGGCAAAGACATACCAGCAGATTATTTCAGCAGGCCAAACCGAATATTTAAAAAAACCATATTGTAACAGAGACAACTAGAAGGGTACTTGGTAGAGTGCATACCTCTACCAAGCCACAGCTTATCAACATCAAAATCAAATTGAACCTAGGATAATACTAAAGCTGTCCACCAAATTCTATTCAAATCTATTCACTGCTTTTTGAGTTGCATTGGGAAGAGACCAAAAAAAAAAATCTTAGATCTGCATACAGTGGGGCAAAAAAGTATTCAGTCAGCCACCAATTGTGCAAGTTCTCCCACTTAAAAAGATGAGAGAGGCCTGTAATTTTCATCATAGGTACACTTCAACTATGAGAGACAGAATGGGGGGAAAGAATCCAGGAAATCACATTGTAGGATTTTTAATGAATTAATTGCTAAATTCCTCAGTAAAATAAGTATTTGGTCACCTACAAACAAGCAAGATTTCTGGCTCTCACAGACCTGTAACTTCTTCTTTAAGAGGCTCCTCTGTCCTCCACTCGTTACCTGTATTAATGGCACCTGTTTGAACTCGTTATCAGTATAAAAGACACCTGTCCACAACCTCAAACAGTCACACTCCAAACTCCACTATGGCCAAGACCAAAGAGCTGTCAAAGGACACCAGAAACAAAATTGTAGACCTGCACCAGGCTGGGAAGACTGAATCTGCAATAGATAAGCAGCTTGGTGTGAAGAAATCAACTGTGGGAGCAATTATTAGAAAATGGAAGTCATACAAGACCACTGATAATCTCCCTCGATCTGGGGCTGCACGTAAGATCTCACCCCGTGGGGTCAAAATGATCACAAGAATGGTGAGCAAAAATCCCAGAACCACATGGGGGGACCTAGCAAATGACCTGCAGAGAGCTGGGACCAAAGTAACAAAGGCTACCATCAGTAACACACTACGCCACCAGGGACTCAAATCCTGCAGTGCCAGACGTGTCCCCCTGCTTAAGCCAGTACATGTCCAGGCCCGTCTGAAGTTTGCTAGAGAGCATTTGGATGATCCAGAAGAGGATTGGGAGAATGTCATATGGTCAGATGAAACCAAAATAGAACTTTTTGGTAAAAGCTCAACTTGTCGTGTTTGGAGGAGAAAGAATGCTGAGTTGCACCCAAAGAACACCATACCTACTGTGAAGCATGGGTGTGGAAACATCATGCTTTGGGGCTGTTTTTCTGCAAAGGGACCAGGACGACTGATCCGTGTAAAGGAAAGAATGAATGGGGCCATGTATCATGAGATTTTGATTGAAAACCTCCTTCCATCAGCAAGGGCATTGAAGATGAAATGTGGCTGGGTCTTTCAGCATGACAGTGATCCCAAACACACTGCCCGGGCAACGAAGGAGTGGCTTCGTAAGAAGCATTTCAAGGTCCTGGAGTGGCCTAGCCAGTCTCCAGATCTCAACCCTATAGAAAATCTTTGGAGGGAGTTGAAAGTCCGTCTTGCCCAGTGACAGCCCCAAAACATCACTGCTTTAGAGGAGATCTGCATGGAGGAATGGGCCAAAATACCAGCAACAGTGTGTGAAAACCTTGTGAAGACTTACAGAAAACGTTTGACCTCTGTCATTGCCAACAAAGGGTATATAACAAAGTATTGAGATGAACTTCAAATACTTATTTTCCACCATAATTTGGAAATAAATTCTTTAAAAATCAGGCAATGTGATTTTCTGGATTTTTTTTTCTCATTTTGTCTCTCATAGTTCAAGTGTACCTGTGATGAAAATCGCAGGCCTCTCTCATCTTTTTAAGTGGGAGAACTTGCACAATTGGTGAGTGACTAAATACTTTTTTGCCCCACTGTACATATCCGGATTTGCATCAACATTTCGTCAGTTGTTCCTTGGCCCATGGCTCACCTTTCCTCCAAATTTCATCAAACTCCGTTCACTACTTTTTGAGAACAGACAAACTAACAGAGGTGAAAACATGACCTCCTACAACAAAGATGGCAGAGGTAATAAACCTATAGTTCCTAGTGACTCTACCCATGAACCATCATGGATTCTGACACAGATTCTACCTGAAATTATTTAGACAGGATCAAAGCCATGACAGCACTAGAGACATTCAATCAGAAAGGACTGAATGGTACAAAATTTCATAGCTTTTTACCTCTGCCAACTTTGTTGGAAAAGGTTATGTTTTTGCCTCTGTTTGTTTGTCTGTTTTCAACGTAACTCAAAATGTAGTGGACGGATTTGGATGAAATTTGGTGGACAGCTGTAGTATTATCCTACGTTCAAGCAACTTGATTTTGATGTTGATAGTATGTTGCTTGGTGGAAATATGCTCTATCGAGTGCCCTTCTAGTTTTTTCATTGGTGACATTTAAAGATGACTAGCCATGAACTAATCATTAATGGGCAAGTAGGTATGGTTGAAAGGTAACTGTTGTCACCATTCTGTCATGTTAGTTGTGTATCTGGACCTTTGTAAGCAAGAAATTTTATGTATCTAGACCTTGATGATTTTTACTCACACACCCCTGAGCTCGACTATTCCTTCAAGTCTTGGGCTGCTGTTATGGTACTTCTGCAGTTTTAGTTGCGGCGTAGCTGAAAATGTGCAGACTCTCTGAATTGGCGTGTCTCAGGAGTATGATTCAGTAATTGTGTGTCAGCAGATCTGTCAGACTCCAAGCAGGAGGCAGTCATTTTTATCTTGCTTATTTCCTCTCTGGGTCTCTGAACCAAGCCCTGGACTTTTTCCCACAGAGCCTTCATTTAGACATTGCTCTCCTCTGCAAATCTAATATGGTGCCTTCTCTTTCTCGGTGCTTCCATTTTATCCCACTCGAACCTGCTGACTTGTTTTCTGTCTCTTGATTGCTTGGTTTCCAACGTTTCCGTGCTCCATCAACCTTCTCTTCATGCTCTCTCTCTCTCTCTGTCTGTCTTGATTTCTCAGTCATTTTGTTATCTTACACACACCCTTTCTCTCTCCATTCCTGTTTTGGTTACCATGGAGAGCTGTATTCAGCTGAGCAGGAGGTGGTTGATACACTAACACACAGGGAACTGAAGCAACTACATTCACACATATTCATGCTAGCATGCACACACACTTATATACACACAAATACACAGCTCTTAACGCTTTATTGCATGTCATGTCCGGTGATATGGTGTAAAAATATTTAACAGTTATTCCACAGAGTTGACTATAAGCCATGTACGACAAGATTGAGCGGAATAACGGTTTTATTCTATCCACATTCACTGGATTTTGACGAACAGAGCATTTTTGTTTTTATTTTTTGCAAATTTGATGAATAAAAACTTCATACCAAATGAAGAATGTAAACAAACCGGCGAAATGGCAGGAGCAATTTGTGAAAAATGCGAGAATAATAATTCTTGAAAAATAAAAAAGATACGTTCTCACCATCAAATACTTTTATTCCATATTTTGTTGCTTTTTTTTGTATTTTTTGAGGATTTGTTTTCGAGTAGAGTTTTTATCTCATCCTCGGTTGGTTCAGTAACACGCTCCGCCATTTTGTTTTTCTCTATTCATGGTATATGAGCTGATAGTCTAGTAGTAGAGTAGCCAATCAGAGCGCGCGATTGCTCATATCCAGTCAATGTGGATAGAATATATAGAAGATATTACACAGTTACGCAAAAATATGAAGTTTATCTTCAAGTGGTACACATATTTACGAGTGAGTGAAGCAAATGAGTGAAAATATTTTTAAACACCAGAAGATAAACTTTATATCTTCACACCATCATCTCATCTCATCATCTCATTATCTCTAGCCGCTTTATCCTGTTCTACAGGGTCGCAGGCAGGCTGGAGCCTATCCCAGCTGACTACAGGCGAAAGGCGGGGTACACCCTGGACAAGTCGCCAGGTCTCGCACCATCATGTAACGTTCTTTATATATATATATGGACACATCCACACACAAAAGAAAAAATACGCAAGTTAATGAAAAGAATTTTAATTTTGGCCCGGTTCGCTATTTTGCCAACGCGTATCTAGTCAGCAGGAAAACATTGGGAGTGATGTCATCGGAGTGAAATATCGGGAATTATGTCACTCAGACCCACGATATATTTTGTATAAAAAATGCGAGTTTTTCAACACAAGAAGATAAACTTCATATCTTCAAGCTAACGTGTGATTTTCTTTTTATTATATCGGCACATTCACAAACAAAAAGTCCCCAAATTTTTCAAAACAATTCATCAATTTCCTAACAAGTAACATATAGAGATTTATATCACAATTTAGTTTTCCATGTCCTGAATGTAACTCATATGAAAAATACAAGTGGCGTATTTCCCAGTAAAACACTCATGTCTATATAGTATGTATGTATTATTATTATACATACAGGACAATTTTTTGATGGAATAAAAACATGTTCTATTTCCTTCTAGCAGGTTTCATTCATTTGGTTCGATAGCATGCAATATTGTTAGCATATCGCTTATCCTATGTGCATTACGTCACTCTACCCAATGGAGAATGAACGTTGAAAATGGTTTACAATATTACATGGTTGTCAAGACAACATGGCGTCACACGTTGGAGATGTAAAACTTCTGCGCGAGCGAGCGACTCTCACAATTTGTAAAGAAACATGGCCGCCAGGTTTGCTTTGTTAAATACGGAAGATTTTGAGAGAATTTTGAAAGAGAAAGACGTGTTGAACACCCGAAAGGAATGTATAATAATAATAATAATATTGTCTGGCTTTTTTCGTGGCCTATCAGATATATTCCATTCAGCTACTCATCTTTGACTCGTTCAATATCATGCTAGCTGAATGGAATATATCTGATATATCACGGAAAAAAAGCCGGCCAATATTATTTAAATATTTCTTTTCAGCAATAAAACACAATTGGTCCTGGTGTTGTTGGAAAAGACTCAGTAACAGGGTGGTGTGATGTGGCCTGAAGCAAAATTACCGTTTTGACCCCACAGTCATAAAATTATAAATGAAACAAACTAAAGCTAGAAGGGCACTCGGTAGACTGCATACCTCCGCCAAGCCACATATCCGGATTTGCATAGCTCACCTTTCCTCCAAATTTCATCAAAATCCATTCACTACTTTTTGAGTTACGTTGGGAACAGACAAACAAACAAACAAATGGAGTCTAAAACATATGAGAGTGTTCAGCTTTGCATTTATCACCCAGCATATACTTAACTGAGGTGGCACGGTGGTGTACTGGTTAGCAGTGTCACCTCACAGCAAGAAGGTTCTGGGTTCGAGCCTATTGGCTGACAGGGGCCTTTCTGTGCGGAGTTTGCATGTTCTCCCCGTGTCCACGTGGGTTTCCTCCGGGTGCTCTGGTTTCCCCCACAGTCCAAAGACATGCAGGTTAGGTTAATTGGTGGCTCCAAATTGACCATAAGTGTGAATCTCACCCATAAAGGAAAGGAAAATGCCCAGTATACACTACCGTTCAAAAGTTTGGGGTCACTTTGAAATGTCCTTATTTTTGAAAGAAAAGCACTGTTCTTTTCAATGAAGATCACATTAAACTAATCAGAAATCCACTCTATACATTGCTAATGTGGCGGCACGGTGGTGTAGTGGTTAGCGCTGTCGCCTCACAGCAAGAAGGTCCTGGGTTCGAGCCCCGGGGCCGGCGAGGGCCTTTCTGTGTGGAGTTTGCATGTTCTCCCCGTGTCCGCGTGGGTTTCCTCCGGGTGCTCCGGTTTCCCCCACAGTCCAAAGACATGCAGGTTAGGTTAACTGGTGACTCTAAATTGACCGTAGGTGTGAATGTGAGTGTGAATGGTTGTCTGTGTCTATGTGTCAGCCCTGTGATGACCTGGCGACTTGTCCAGGGTGTACCCCGCCTTTCGCCCGTAGTCAGCTGGGATAGGCTCCAGCTTGCCTGCAACCCTGTAGAAGGATAAAGCGGCTAGAGATAATGAGATGAGACATTGCTAATGTGGTAAATGACTATTCTAGCTGCAAATGTCTGGTTTTTGGTGCAATATCTCCATAGGTGTATAGAGGCCCATTTCCAGCAACTCTCACTCCAGTGTTCTAATGGTACAATGTGTTTGCTCATTGCCTCAGAAGGCTAATGGATGATTAGAAAACCCTTGTACAATCATGTTAGCACAGCTGAAAACGGTTGAGCTCTTTAGAGAAGCTATAAAACTGACCTTCCTTTGAGCAGATTGAGTTTCTGGAGCATCACATTTGTGGGGTCGATTAAATGCTCAAAATGGCCAGAAAAATGTCTTGACTATATTTTCTATTCATTTTACAACTTATGGTGGTAAATAAAAGTGTGACTTTTCATGGAAAACACAAAATTGTCTGGGTGACCCCAAACTTTTGAACGGTAGTGTACAATATCACACATGAATTATCAGTACTGAAAAAGTTCGATTTTGATCAACGTCTTTAATGTTCAAATGCCCGTTATCCTTATACGTCTTCGTAGACAGATTTTAATGTCTGTTTTTCTTTTCTCAGGTATGCATTGGACTGTATAAGATTTAAAATCATGACTTGTGCATTTAGTGGCTTTGTGAGCACAAGCTGCACCTTTGAGAAAAATGAAAAACAACTCCAAAAAAAAAAAGAATCCTGTTATATGCGACTTAAATTTGGTCTTATTCAAGGATTAGAGTCTGGATTATTTTACACGTCCTGAACAACACTCAGCTGGTGGATAGACACATGGCCAACTGTCATATGGAACCTTATTCTCTGACACACATTATTCTCTTTTATCCGTTATTGCTGTTCTGTTTTTTCACCAAGGTTTCCGAGTTTTCTCGTCTTAAATGTTCATGGCTTTGTTCTATTTGATTGAAATTCTTAGGAAACGGTAGTCCAGTATTAAACATTTACTGCAGTCTCTTACTCTAACAGTTCCATGTTTGATCTTAGTGCATACTTATATGGTGTGTATAGGAAGGAAGTTAGAATAAGGGCCAGCTGTAGTGTTCGGCATCAGGATTAGCGCAGATTGCTAATCCCTCCTGTGAGGGTATCTCTGGTCGGCTGACAGCTGTGGGCCTCTGGACATCAGATTTACCTCAGATTACTCTGGAACAAAGCCAACTGGATCCAATAAGGGCACAATGTTCTCTCGCTCTCTCGCTGTCTCTCTCACTTTTCCTCCCACCCCCATGCTGTCCTAGAACAGGCTCCGTCTCTTTAGAGCAGCATCGAAACATGAACAAACTGCCAAAAACGTATTTATTTGCTGTTTATTTTTGTATATGGACTCAACCTTTTGACCATGTTGAACACAAGGCAACCAGCATGTAAGTACTCTTTTTTTTTTTTTTTTTTGCAAAATTGATCATCAGTAAGATGAAGTATTTCGATGGAACATATGCTAACACCAAGCTTCAAGAATGATTTGCAATTCTTCCAGATTTTGACAGTAGCAGCTGTGTTGTGTTTAAAGTTTCATTTCTTCTCGGATGGTTTTTCATGAGCTCATCCTCAGGTTCCCGATCTCCAAGTTGACGTGAAGCGCAGCATGATTTTTGGATCAGATGTTCGTGCCAGCTTTCCAATCTGTCTGCTTTTGATTGACATTAGAGATACATTGGTACTTTTTTCCCCCCCTCCTTGAAAAGTACATGTTTATTTTGGTACTTGTTGAATCTGATATCAAAATGAGTAACTTTTTTTTTTGTTAATCAAACAAGGGGAACGTTGGAACATTTTATTTAGTTGAATTGATGTTGGTTGCTACTGTGTGCTGCTAGTAAAGATCTCCGGTTACTGAGTTTGAGCGTTTCTTTGAATACTGAGAAATTTGCGTCCCAGAGCCATCTCTCGGCCTGTGTAATTTGGAGAGATCTAAAACCTGTACATACAGCAAGAACTCCCCGGGGCCGACTGTGAAAAAAATTCAGCAGACCTCTCTGACATTTCTTACTTGTTGGAAAAAAATCAAAATAAGTATGAAAATGGCCAACTTGGCTTGTCCCAGACAAGATTACACTCTGTGCATGTCATGGATATGAGTGTTTAAAGAAAATATGACTAAACTTGATGCAGCTTTTAATCATTTCAATTGCAGCTCAGCCAAAGTAGGTGTCCCATGAACTTGCGGTCAACTCTGTGACGGTGCTGAATTCAGCCCCAGTGCTGCAACAGTTACTCAGATACAAGGTTCGACTGTCTCATGTTATCTGGCAGGGCAACAGTCAAGTCAAGTCAAGTCAAGTCAAGTTTATTTGTATAGCGCTTTTAACAATAAACATTGTCGCAAAGCAGCTTTACAGAATTTGAACGACTTAAAACATGAGCTAATTTTATCCCTAATCTATCCCCAATGAGCAAGCCTGTGGCGACGGACGGTGGCAAGGAAAAACTCCCTCAGACAACATGAGGAAGAAACCTTGAGAGGAACCAGACTCAAAAGGGAACCCATCCTCATTTGGGCGACAACAGACAGCATAACTATAACATTAACAGTTTTAACAAGAAGTCAGTTTCGTTGATGTTATAAACTCTTCATTGATGGGAACATCATCTCATACACACGATTGTGTGTACTGCTTATGGTATGGTTTGGGGTTTTTTTTTGCATGGAGTTGAGTATGTAAAAATTGAAGCATACCTTTCTTTTTTATGTGTCAACTATGTGACAGTGATTACATCTGCGTGATTAACTGTAGTAAGTAGTCAGTATGATGAGACAAAGTGGCAGGCCACTCATTTCACGCACATGACCCTGGGCGATAATAGGTTGATACCAATGGATATGGCAAGCCAAAAAGCCCAAAGTTTGTCAACTATGTGGCGTCATCTATGTGATGTCAGTGTTGTAGTCGAGTCACTAAACCTCAAGACCGAGTCCAGTCTCGAGTCTCCAGTGTTCAAGTTCAAGTCATGAAAGAAAATTTCAAGTCGAGTCCACTATTGATCCGAGTCGAGTCCGAGAACAAGACTCCAACCGCACCATTTGACGGTGGCTGTTGCTGCCTTTATGTGAAAGTGTCTCTGCTGCTATGTGGGACTAACGTTACTGCTCGACTGCCCCATTTTAGTTAATAGGCTACAGATAAAAAGCTTGTTCATTGCTTAGCAAGCCCCGCCCACTATCAACAGGGCAAATAACATGAGAGAGGGTTAACACTAGCTAGTTCATCGCTCAGCAAGCAAGCCCCGCTATCAATGAACATAGCGTGTCACTTCCTTCTCTGGGTGGAGTCTTACCAAATGACGATTGAAGTTGGAGGTTGTCCCCGTCGTCTCCTCGATAGTTCTTCTACATATGAAACATATAGCAGTGCATTTTTTCCCACTGCACGAGAAGTCTTTATTAGCAAAGTGGACAATCCTAGGGCGTTTCTCCAGGCGTTTTAGCGCCATTAACGTTAGTTTGTTCCTCAACATGACATATGAACAGGTGAATGTGCATTCTCTTGCATGAAATTAGTATACAATTAATGTAGATATAAATATCTGGTGCCAAATTATTATGGCATGTTACAAAAAATAAAGAAAAAAAATCAGAGTCCTCGTCTCCAATTTACGAGTCCGAACGCAGTTAATGCACGAATTCAAGTCCGAGTCATCAGTGCTCAAGTCCAAGTCAAGTCACGAGTCCTTAAAATTAGGGCACGAGTTGGACTCGAGTACTGCAAGCCTGTGTGATGTCTAACTGAAGGTAGATTTAGCATTGCCGATGCTGCTGGATACTGCAGTGCAGGCTACAATCTCACCAATGATGTCTACTGATGAAGCCAAATTCTAGACAACAAGCTATTTGATTTTGGCTTTAAAGGAAGCAGTGCACAAAAAGTAACGGGCCTAACTTAGTTAAATATTTTGACAAATTAAGATAAAAAGTAACAAGTTAGTATTTTCTGTCCATCCATCTATTATCTGTAGCCGAGTTATCCTGTTCTACAGGGTCGCAGGCAAGCTGGAGCCTATCCCAGCTGACTATGGGTGAGAGGCGGGGTACACCCTGGACAAGTCACCAGGTCATCACAGGGCTGACACATAGACACAGACAACCATTCACACCTACGGTCAATTTAGAGTCACCAGTTAACCTAATGTGCATGTCTTTGGACTGTGGGGGAAACCGGAGCACCTGGAGGAAATCCACGCAGATATGGGGAGAACATGCAAACTCCACACAGAAAGGCCCTCGCCGGCCGCTGGGCTCAAACCCAGGACCTTCTTGTTGTGAGGCGACAGTGCTAACCACTACACCACCGTGCCGCCCCTGTGGTTTCTGCCATTTTTGCAAAATACTTAAGGATTATAGCCACCAGAACTGTATTACAGGAATACATAGTAGCTAGTCTATCTGTCACATAGTTGACATCAGGCTTGTAGCGCTCAAGTCCAACTTGTGCCCTAATTTTAAGGACTCATGATTTGAGCACTGATGACTCGGACTTGGACTCGAACTCTGCATTAACTGCATTCGGACTCATAAATTGGAGATGAGGATTCGGATTTTTTCTTTATTTTTTGTAACATGCCCGAATAATTCGGCATAAAATATTAATATTTATATCTACATTCATTTTTATATTAATTTCGTGCAAGAGAATGCACATTCACCTGTTCATACGCCATGTTCAGGAACGAACTAACGTTAACAGTGCTAAAATGCCTGGAGAGAACGCGCCTAGGATTGTCCGTTTTGCTTATCCAGACTTCTCGTGCAGTGGGAAAAAATGCACTGCTATGTGTTCCATATGTAGAAGAACTATCAGGGAGATGACGGGGACGACCTCGAACTTCAACCGTCATTTGGCAAGACTCCACCCAGAGAAGGAAGTGAGACGCTATGTTCATTGCTCTGTTGATAGCGGGGCTTGCTGACCAATGAACTAGCTAGTGTTAACCCTCTCTCATGTTATTTGTCCTGTTGATAGTGGGCAGGGCTTGTGTCGGACTCAACTCAGATCAGTAGTGGACACGACTCGAAGTTTTCTTTAATGAGTTGGACTTGACTCGGACTTGAACACTGGGCACTCGAGACTGGACTCGAACTCGAGGTTTAGTGACTCGACTACACACAAAATGATGTCTGTTATTAGTGTCATATGCTAAAAAATATTAAAGCATTTGAGCGCGGCGCTGCTGTGTACAACCCCGATTCCAAAAAAGTTGGGACAAAGTACAAATTGTAAATAAAAACGGAATGCAATAATTTACAAATCTCAAAAACTGATATTGTATTCACAATAGAACATAGACAACATATCAAATGTCGAAAGTGAGACATTTTGAAATTTCATGCCAAATATTGGCTCATTTGAAATTTCATGACAGCAACACATCTCAAAAAAGTTGGGACGGGGCAATAAGAGGCTGGAAAAGTTAAAGGTACAAAAAAGGAACAGCTGGAGGACCAAATTGCAACTCATTAGGTCAATTGGCAATAGGTCATTAACATATGGTGACCAGATTTCCCTAGTCTGAAACCGGGATACTTTTGCGCGGGACCATGCTCGTGCTCGCACACCTTTTTTTTTACGTAAACGTGACACTCAGAGAGGTGCTCTTATCATTTTGTTGAAGCTCACATTTATCAACATCTCACATGAAATAAAACAAACAGGCATTTTGTTATCTAGTAGCATAGTGGTATACAGATCAGTTAAATTATGGTCAGACAACAGATTTTGTAATGGCTGAGAATAGGCCAGGCTATGTCCATAGGCCAAATTTAAACTGATTTATTTCACCTGTTTGTGAGAACACCAAGAAGAATGCATATGCACATGTAGGCTAGATCTCTAAAATTGTATGCACTATAGCATGAACTTAAAAAGTAGATATGTGACCTCAACATAGCCTAGGTCAGAATCAACCTTACTAACCATTCCCCACAACTGAATGAATAAAGCAAGATGATGTGTACAAAAGTGAACACTTTAATGGAAGGTGCAACAAGCTGTTCAACACAGCAATATGGCCAAACTGTCAGAATGGTATGTTAAACAGAAACAAAAAAGAGACAAGTGATTTGAGAATATATGCTATGGAAGCCGCGAGAGGCCCTTCATATAATCCTTTTTTTTATTCACCTTGTTATCCCGAGATAACGACATAATTAATTCAGGATCTTGAGAAAACAACACAACTAATTCGAGATCTCGAGAAAACAAAACCGTTATTTCATGATCTCGAGTAAACAGCTGAGAAATGGTTCATTCAGGTGCGCCAAGAGACTTGTGATATGCTGACTTTGGGGCTATTTCTCATTCTGTATAGACGCAACTTTGGTCATTAGAATGTCTGGAATAATCGATCACCTAATAAGGCAATATTTTGATCAGGGGTTGACACAGGGAGAGATTGCATTAAGTCTTTTAATAAGGGATAATTTCAAAATTAGTCCGCGGCACCTCCGCAGAAGACTGGCCCGGCTTCGTCTCTACCGACGGAGACACAGTGATCCAGCTGAGATCATGAAATAATTCTTTTGTTTTCTCGAGATCTCGAAATAACGGTTTTGTTTTCTCGAGATCTCGAGTTAGTTGTGTTGTTTTCTCGAGATCCTGAATTAATTATGTCGTTATCTCGGGATAACAAGGTGAATAAAAAAAGATTATATGAAGGGCCTCTCTCAGCAGTAAAGGAGGAGAGGGGCGACAGCCCGAGGAAAGCCCCCACAGGAGCGCACAGCATTTGCAGCATAGGCTACCCAACTCAGTACAAGAACAAAACACTTACAGTGTGTGCAGTAGGCTTCATGCGCATTGTTCCGCACCTCTCGGAGGAAGGGGTAGGTGCCCTGTAAATCTTTGGAAAAGGTACATTTTCTTTTCGGCATAATTGCGGCGGCATTACTGCTGCTAGCTGCTAGACAAAGAACATTCGCGCCAGTTAATGTTTATTTTATTGTTGCATGGCAACACGTTCTGTTGCCTGGAATAATGTGGCTAAATAAACACCCATGCCACAGGGCCAGGGGGCAGTAACCAGGGAAGTTTGCGTTTCCTGTCCATTCATCAAAATAGTAAATGCAGACATTTCTCCGCTAATGATTCCCACGCTGCTCAGTCACAAACGTCGCGAGTGGCGAAAACCGGGACATATCCGTGTCCCGACAGACTTTTGTCGGGACTCGGGACACACAACCCCAAATCGGGACTGTCCCAGTAAAACCGGGACGTCTGGTCACCCTACATTAACATGACTGGGTATCAAAAGAGCATCTTGGAGTGGCAGTGGCTCTCAGAAATAAAGATGGGAAGAGGATCACCAATCCCCCTAATTCTGCGCTGACAAATAGTGGAGCAATATCAGAAAGGAGTTCGACAGTGTAAAATTGCAAAGAGTTTGAACATATCATCATCTACAGTGCATAATATCATCAAAAGATTCAGAGAATCTGGAAGAATCTCTGTGCGTAAGGGTCAAGGCCGGAAAACCATACTGGGTGCCCGTGATCTTCGGGCCCTTAGACGGCACTGCATCACATACAGGCATGCTTCTGTATTGGAAATCACAAAATGGGCTCAGGAATATTTCCAGAGAACATTATCTGTGCACACAATTCACCGTGCCATCCGCCGTTGCCAGCTAAAACTCTATAGTTCAAAGAAGAAGCCGTATCTAAACATGATCCAGAAGCTCAGACGTCTTCTCTGGGCCAAGGCTCATTTAAAATGGACTGTGGCAAAGTGGAAAACTGTTCTGTGGTCAGACGAATCAAAATTTGAAGTTATTTATGGAAATCAGGGACGCCGTGTCATTCGGACTAAAGAGGAGAAGGACGACCCAAGTTGTTATCAGCGCTCAGTTCAGAAGCCTGCATCTCTGATGGTATGGGGTTGCATTAGTGTGTGTGGCATGGGCAGCTTACACATCTGGAAAGACACCATCAATGCTCAAAGGTATATCCAGGTTCTAGAGCAACATATGCTCCCATCCAGACGACGTCTCTTTCAGGGAAGACCTTGCATTTTCCAACATGACAATGCCAAACCACATACTGCATCAATTACAGCATCATGGCTGCGTAGAAGAAGGGTCCGGGTACTGAACTGGCCAGCCTGCAGTCCAGATCTTTCACCCATAGAAAACATTTGGCGCATCATAAAACGGAAGATACGACAAAAAAGACCAAAGACAGTTGAGCAACTAGAATCCTACATTAGACAAGAATGGGTTAACATTCCTATCCCTAAACTTGAGCAACTTGTCTCCTCAGTCCCCAGACGTTTACAGACTGTTGTAAAGAGAAAAGGGGATGTCTCACAGTGGTAAACATGGCCTTGTCCCAACTTTTTTGAGATGTGTTGTTGTCATGAAATTTAAAATCACCTAATTTTTCTCTTTAAATGATACATTTTCTCAGTTTAAACATTTGATATGTCATCTATGTTCTATTCTGAATAAAATATGGAATTTTGAAACTTCCACATCATTGCATTCCGTTTTTATTTACAATTTGTACTTTGTCCCAACTTTTTTGGAATCAGGGTTGTACCTTTCACTTGGGATGTGGTACTATCATTAAAACCCAACACACTTCATTTTTGCCAAATTGCCCACCCCAAATTTCTCAGTATTCACAGAAACACTCGTTTAAGATGTTGCTGTTTAAACGGTATCTTTATAATAGAGAGTGTGAAGGTGAGTGTGCGTGGCTCGGTGCTCAGTGCTCGCTGAACTGAACTGCTCTCACATTCAGCAGGTTCTCCATATGCTCAGGAACACCTTGATGACGATGCTCACTGATACTGCTGATTCTGTCCCGTCAGATCAGCCGCCCGTGCTTTCTATGTCTCAAATATTGTTTTATTAGCCTTTTATTAGCTAAACAATGCCTAGATGATGTTTTATCAGATTACTTGTATAATCGGAGGATGTCCTCCTCTTGACGTTTTCACAACACAGTTTGCAGTCTGCTTTGGTTTGATCATTAATGTTGAAATACCTCCAAGTCACTGTCGTTTGGGTCATCCGTTTAGTAGCTCAACATCGTAAACTAGACTTACATCAGATAGTATCTTGTGATATCGGATGTGGTATTAGGAGCATTTTTTTAAATACAAGTAAATAAGAATGGTATTGAACTGATATCTGATATCAATATCTATATTAGTGCCAAAGTGTAATGTCTGAAAAGTCTGGAGTCATACTCACTGATTGACTGCCAAAGTGCCGGTCTACGGGTTAAAATCCAGTTTTATTTGGAAAGGCGCAAGAAATATTGACAAAGAACAAGAAAATATGCTCATTACTGCACCATTAAAGCCTGTTAACTGCAATGTGGAGAAACAGTCATCTGGACTGGATTTACCGACACGATCAATAGATTAGACGTCTTCGAAGAAGTCTGTACGAAGGAGATTGATATGTTGGAAATTCACACTTTCAAAGCCACAAATGTTAAAAACGCAGCAGCTGTTTGATTCTGCGTTAACGGTAATAGCATCTAATCAAGCTCATCTGGTCTTCACATTGCTGATAGATAAAGACTCGGAGAAAGACAGGAAGAAGAGAAATCACTGAGGTCTTGGTATTTTAGGAAGTCTCAGTCATCCATCTTGCAAATGAAGCACAGGAGAGCTGTTATTAACATTGAAAATGAGAGGAGAGAGAAAAGAAGGAAAATTAAATGAAAGAAATATGAAAGAAAAAGATGACCAGGTTGATGGTTTTGCTAAAAAAAAAAACCTGTTATATAACTGAGGGCCACGAAAGTGTGTGAGTGACAGTGTGTGTGCAAATGTGTACAAAATTATGTATGTGTATATGTCTGCCAGTTGTCTGTTGGCTTGTATATCTGTTTTTCTTTACGTTTTCCTACAAGTCTATTCAGTTCAACCCACGTACCTGAATGTAATTGTTAAAGAAAAATCTAAAGACATAAGTCTAACTTAACAATGTTACATCTAAATAGAATAATAGTCACCCAAATAGACCTTTAGTTACCTGTATACCCTGCAAATAAATGTCCCGATGTCTTCAGCGCCACCTACTCCATGTCTCTCGGCAGGTGATGTGGGTATGCAACCTATGCAGGAAGCAGCAGGAGATCCTTACTAAATCTGGAGAATGGTTCTCATCAGGGCCAAGAGGCAGGCCTCTGAGCATCGCCGGCCCTGAGGCTGACCGAGACGGGAAGCTGCGTTCCAGGTCGCAGGCTATACCTGGAGCTAACCTAGCTAGTGCTAACAACGCTCAGCCAGCCACTGACCGGACCAAAGGAGCAGACATGCCAGCATCACGAGCTCGGAGCGAACCTCCACGAGAGAAGTATACTTGCTTGTGCACTTCTGTCACGTTGATGAACTGTGATACAGTCATGAACACCAGAGCATCTAAGCATGGTCTTGTCATGGGAATATACACACACACGTCATATTTCTGCATCAAATATGCAACAAAATCCTCTTTTCATGCAGACCTATTTTCTACATTTGAAATGTGGGCTACATCTTGTCTTTGTCATCATTTTTGTAAATTATAGGAACAAAATGATATCATTGTCCTTGCTTTGACTAAATTGAAGCTGTGTCCGATAAGAAAGATTTGTTTTGTTATTTCTACATTTTAGGGGCGTAATGCAATGCTACTATTTATATCTGTATGTGTTTATCGCACCAAATATTTAGCTCACACAGACATAAGCCAATGAGTTATTGCCATCACGCGGCGTCCGGCGTCCATCTGTCCGTCCACAATTCACAAAAATCGCTACTCCTCCCTGAGTTTTCATCCATCCATCCATCCATCCATCCATCCATCCATTATCTGTAGCTGCTTATCCTGTTCTACAGGGTCGCAGGCAAGCTGGAGCCTATCCCAGCTGACTATGGGCGAAAGGCGGGGTACACCCTGGACAAGTCGCCAGATCATCGCATGGCTGACACAGAGACAAATAACCATTCACACTCACATTCACACCTACGGTCAATTTAGAGTCACCAGTTAACCTAACCTGCATGTCTTTGGACTGTGGGGGAAACCGGAGCACCCGGAGGAAACCCACACGGACACGGGGAGAACATGCAAACTCCACACAGAAAGGTCCTCGTCGGCCGCTGGGCTCAAACCCAGGACCTTCTTGCTGTGAAGCGACAGTGCTAACCACTACACCACCGTGCCGCCCCCCTGAGTTTTCAACAGATTTTGATTCTGATTGTTTTGTTTTGAAGATCAAATTGTTCGAATTGTTCTCATGAAGAGCAGCTTAGCTAATTATAAACAACTCTGGTTTCTCATGGTATGGCCGTGTTAGCCTACGTTCTGCTAACATTCTGGTTGTATCTGTTATAAACCAGAAGTGGGTGTGGCCTAAAGTGTATTATTTTTAATAGAGATGTGCATGGGACTGTTTTTTTTTATTTTTTATTCTGCTTGCACGGTTATTATTTTTGTTTGTACCTACCCACAGTATACTCTAACGAATTTAATTGGTTCTATTCCTCTATTAAACTAGTGGTCTGATTTACACCACCACAACCCTGAGTAAGTAGTTACAAGGGATGAATGAATGAACACTGTAATGTAATGAATGTGGTATCAGTATTAGTATCTTTTCAGAACAAATTATCTGTAATTCCTTCTGATTAATGTATTCATAGTTGGTTATATGAACACAAAACATCTGTTCTCCAAGGATTTCGTGAATAGTTAAGAGGTCTTCGCTTTTCAAAGGGCTTCTACTTGTAACCATCTCTCCTGTCGGCCTCTACACAGAACCTGTAAAGGCTCCGTCAAAGGAGCAAACCAAAGGCTGAAGGGTGCTAGATGGTCCCTTTACATATATAAGATAAGCCTGCACTTATTTAGGTTGTGTTTGTCCTCAGGTTAGTATTGGATCTTATAATGTAAAAGTATGACATGCCTTATTTGTTCAACTTGGAAAAAGATTTGAAACTCCAGACATCTGAAATATGGCATTCAATAGTTTATTTGTAATATATTTTCATGTTTCTGCTCTCTTACAAAAAAAGTTAAGCCTTACAACCTGTGGTTCTATATAGAACCCTACAATAGAGCTTTTCCGTTCAAAAAAAGTCCCTCTTAGAAATTTTGAAATGTTAACTGTATATAGAACCTGGGTGATGTAGTGGTTAGCACTGTCGCCTCACAGCAAGAAGGTTCTGGGTTTGAGCCCACTGGCCGATGAGGACCTTTCTGTGTGGAGTTTGCATGTTCTCCCCATGTCTGTGTGGGTTTCTTCCGGGTGCTCTGGTTTCCCCCACAGTCCAAAGACATGCAGTTAGGCTAATTGGCTACTCTAAATTGCCCATAGGTGTGAATGGTTGTTTCCCAAGCCTAGATGGGAGGGTTGCGTCACGAAGGGCATCCAGCGTAAAACTATGCTCCAATTAATATGACATGTGGATCAGTAGGGTCCAAATGGACCCTGACCTGGCAGCAGTGGACAAGGAGGAAGAAGAACTGTATATAGAACCCTTTTTTTTCTCAGACCATACTATTTGACTCTTTGTTTCCTTGTCCAATAGGAAGAGGCCAGTGTCCCTGCATGAACAGAATGGCAAGATCATTGTCAGAGGTGAGAGGAGAGTGGGACCAGGCAGGCAGCCTAGTCAGGCTTCAGAAGATCGTGCTCCCGGAGAAAAGCGAGAGAGCAGGCGTCTGGAAAAAGGCCATTCGCAAGAATATGACCACCCTGGTGACACTGCCCACCCTGACCAGAGGCGGAGAAAAGAAGAAGAGGAACGAGAGCGGGAAAGGCAGCGACGGGAAGAGGAATACCAAAATCGCTACTGTAGTGATCCCAACTTGGCCCGCTATCCTGTCAAACCTCAGAAAGAAGAACAAGAGATGCGTATGCATGCCAAAGTGTCCAAAATGCGACAAGAACGTCACCACAGTGACATGGCCATCAATGAAGTAGGCCTCGCTCAAGATGGTTGTGAGACCCCAGGCAGCCGGCTAAGCAGGAGGGCGGCAGGCAGTGAAAATCGCAAGGCACTACTGGAAAACCACCGGGCATACTCTGTGGACAGGACCGTGGGGGGTAGTGCTGGTGGGGGGCCTGTACACCTCCAAAAACAGGGTCACAGTGGTTCTCACTTGAGCCCCAGGAACTCCCAAGACCTCAGGGATGGACAGGATTGGGGCCTCAAAGGCTACTTGGAGCCTGGCTCAGCAGCATTACTACATAAGACCAAGCGTGAGAAAGCTGCCGAAAGCTTCCGGAAAGATTCTTCTCTCAGTTCGGACCAGTCAGAGTGTCTCCGACCACCTCCTCCTCGTGCTTACAGGCCCAAACGAGGCCTCAACAAGAGGCAGATGTCCATTAGCAGTTCAGAGGAGGAGGGAGGGTCCACACCCGAGTACACCAGCTGTGAAGATGTGGAGATTGAGAGCATCAGTGAAAAAGGTAGGAAGTCTTCTACTTTGGCTTAAGTAACTTTAAGGATGTTTGGGAATCAACTCATTTCAGGTTTCTTAGGTTGCTGTGGGCAGGTCATTCATACAGAGCAAATATGTAGCAATTCTTTCTAGTTACATTTTTTATTTCCCCATTCTTAACATTTGTTCTGAATTGTATCACCTGAAAACCATGCCTGTAATTTATAACACACATAGCTCATGGAAACTCCCATATTTATTTATTTATTTATTACTAAGTACTATAGATTTGGGAATTATGTCAGTAGCCCAATTATGTAACACAGCGACTCATTCTCAGGATAAAGCATGGTCATAGCATTTTAAGCCTAAAACTGTTGCAGATTCACCACTGAATATGCCATTACTTTTTAGCTTCATTAGGTTCATCATAACTAATGGTTCACTTTTGGTGCTTAATGGTGCATTCTTGCTGAGCTAGTTCCAAGCTTGACTGTTAATTGTTGTTGTTGGAGTCTGTTTGAAGAAAAGACTAATTGAAGGTCTGAATATCAAAACATCTCCCATCTGTAATTGAGATTTGATTTATGAAAGCTCCATCTGTTAGATAAATTATTCTGAATCTTTTTTTTTTTTTTTTTAGCTCATCCGGCTGTAGGCCAGGTCGGATGAGCTTACGCGATCACACATCGTCCGTCCGTCATCCATCCGTCGTGGTCCGTCCACAATTTACAAAGATCGCTAAACCTTCTACAGGATTGATTGATCGGATTTTGATCAAACTCATGTACAATGTTCCCCAGGTGGCTGTGCATAAAAGTTGTCAAGATGGTGGCGCCACCTGTCCTATTTAGGATTTTATGGGCATCTGAAAATTTTGAGTGACTCATCATATTAAATGCTACTCTTCGTAAACTGCTGGGATATTTTCACTGAAACTCACCCAGAAGACTCTAAAGACATATTCCAACAAGAATTGTTCACCAGGTGGCGCCACCTACCATGGATGAGGCTACAGAGGGGTCATGTGCAATTTCACAAAAATCACTACTCCTCCTACAGGAGTGATCAGATTTTGATCAAACTCTTATGGAATGTTCCCCAGTTTGGTATGTATAAAAGTTGTCAAGGTGGTGGCGCCACCTGTCATATTTAACATTTTATGGGTGTTTGAAAATTTTGGGTGACTCGTCACACCAAACATTGGTGTTTGTAAACTGCTGGAATGTTTTCACTGAAAATCACCCAGAAGACTCTAAAGACATATTCCAACAAGAATTGTTCACCAGGTGGCGCCACATGCCATGGATGCGGCTACACAGGGGTCATATGCAATTTCACAAAAATTGCTACTCCTCCCACAGGATTGATCAGATTTCAAACTCACACACAACAACAGTGACCAGTCTGAGCTACAGCCTCATTGAGGCTATTTTTTTAGCTTTACAATTCATTTTGTAGAGACAGAACATAGGATCTGTGGTCCGAGTGATTTGACTGGGCTGGCTCTTAGCATTTGGATTGGTTATTGCTTATCTTTGTCCTTAGTTACTTTTGGCCATTAGCCCTAAACTATGGTTGGATTTATGCCCTGGTGAAGCATGATGGATGGATTGTGCTGATACAGAAAAGGATCTTGCTACAAGCCTTCCTAATATCATTTTCCATTAGGAATCTATTGTGTATCATTCTCCCATATTGTTGCTTTAGGTCAAAGCTGATCTCACAAGATCTGACAGTAAATGCTTTAAATTCAAAGGTCAAACTTGGTCTGTGCTGAGGGCCAGTGATGCCACATCCTGTTCTCATGCTCAAACAGTACACTCAGTATTGCTAAGAACTTGGGCTGTCAGATGCATGTTTACGTTTCAATTAATATTTTTATAATACAGTATATTATTTACATGTTCAAAAGCAATAATCCACAGTTTAATGTTTAAATCCTGTGTTGTATTTCTCATCATCTTTATCAAAACATGCATTTCCTGTGTTGTACAGTATAGCACGTCCTGATGTATTGTTTATGACGCAAATAGATTACAACTCACTAATGGAGTCACAGTGGTTTCCTCTTCATCGCTACCAATTTCTGGACCATTTTCTTGTTTTTCTTTCTCTAGGTGACTGGGATTGCCATCCTCTAGACCCCACTGTATGGCATGTAAGTTTTATTAAAAGTATGATCATGAAACAAGGAATCCTGAAGAAGGTTGGAATGGTTGATGGCACTGGAGGACTTGATTGGGTTGGGCAATATGTTGTATAAATGATGTTGTCAAGCATGTTGGCTGTAATGAGTATAACGTTAGTAATATGCACGTAGTGGCCAGTATATTCAATAGAACTATTACGTAGCTACTCGTATTAACCATTTAATCAAGTAATGCTACTGTACGCCAATCAGCCATCATATTATAACCACTGACAGGTGAAGTGAATAACATTGATTATCTCATTACAGTGGCACCTGTCAAGGGGTGGGATATATTAGGCAGCAAGAAAGAGAACAGTCAGTTCTCGAAGTTGATGCTTTGGAAGCAGGAAAAATGAGCACGCGTAAGGAGCTGAGCAACTTTGACAAGGGCCAAATTGTGATGGCTAGACGACTGGGTCTGAGCATCTCCAAAATGGCACATCTTGTGGGGTGTTCCTGGTATGCAGTGGTTACTACCTACCAAATGTGGTCTAAGGAAGGACAATCGGTGAACCAGCGACAAGGTCATGGATGTCGAAGGCTCACTGATTCAGATGGGGCACAAAGACTAGCCCATATGGGCCAATCCCACAGCAGAGCTACCTTTCTGTTTTAGCCAACATGAATTTTTTCAGCAGTTTGTCCTACAGTAGCTCTTCTGTGGGATTGGGCCATATGGGTTGGCCTTCATGCCCTGTGCGAATCAATGAGCCTTCAACACCCATGACCTTGTCGCTGGTTCACTGCTTGTCCTTCCTTGGACCACTTTTGGTAGGTACTAACCACTGCATACCGGGAACACCCCACAAGATGTGCCATTTTGGAGATGCTCAGACCCAGTCATCTAGCCATCACAATTTGGCCCCTGTCAAAGTCGCTCAGATCCTTATGCTTGCCCATTTTTCCTGCTTCCAACACATCAAATTCAAGAACTGACTGTTCTCTTTCTTGCTGCCTAATATATCCCAGCCCTTGACAGGTGCCATTGTAATGAGATAATCAATATTATTCACGTCACCTGTCAGTGGTCATAATGTTATGGCTGATCGGTGTATACTGTACAGTCAAAGCATTCCTTATGTATATAATCAGTGACTGGTCCATTGCTTTTGGATGTCTCATCTCATCTCATCTCATCTCATTATCTCTAGCCGCTTTATCCTTCTACAGGGTCGCAGGCAAGCTGGAGCCTATCCCAGCTGACTACGGGCGAAAGGCGGGGTACACCCTGGACAAGTCACCAGGTCATCACAGGGCTGACACATAGACACAGACAACCATTCACACCTACGGTCAATTTAGAGTCACCAGTTAACCTAACCTGCATGTCTTTGGACTGTGGGGGAAACCGGAGCACCCGGAGGAAACCCACACGGACACGGGGAGAACATGCAAACTCCGCACAGAAAGGCCCTCGCCGGCCACGGGGCTCGAACCCGGACCTTCTTGCTGTGAGGCGACAGCGCTAACCACTACACCACCGTGCCGCCCCTGCTTTTGGATGTATGAATTTAATTTTTATGATAATATTAAAATGCATAAAAACAAAAGATGTAAGTGCTAGCCTTACTCCAACCTTACGCTTAAATTTTGTACCTGCTGATGTGATTTGAATGGGAGACCATGTTCAGAATAAGACTTTACTACTGGTATATTCATACAATTCATACATACGTGTATATTCATACAAAAATACCTGATTACTTACAGAGACAGCAAACTTTTACAAAACATTCATTAACCTAGAGTTAGTGTAAAAGTATCTTCATTAATACACTAAAAGCTTGCTAACATGTTCAAAGCATGAGTTAACATCCACAGAGTGTTAGGACTAAAATGCAATTGCGATATACACTACTCTCTAGAGTACCTTCTGTTTTGCCAACTGTACAAATTCCTCAACACACATCTGATGCAGTAGATGTTTCGTCTTTGGTTATGTACAGTGCTTCACCACAGTTTGTGCATGTTAGCAAGATTGTGTCCATCATTAATGGGTTTGAAAAGCACCATGCCATTTCCCCTCAGCATCCTGTTACATGGCAGCCTTCAAAAGAGGGGGATCATTTGATCGGCCGCATCACTCTGAGCAAGCGCTCAGCCGTGCCTCGAGAAGCTGGCTCTCTGCTCGGGCTGAAGGTGAGATTAACAGGGTACAACAGCCAAATTCTCTATCTCTATTTGTGTCTAAGCAGAAAACCAAGCTCAGTTTATTCTGTTTCAGTGCAGGTCACATGACCTACATTGACTAGTACAGCATGCATCTTTTATCTTAGCATTTAGAAATGTTCACAGAGCTTAAACCACGTTTTCAAGGTGTTGTGTTGTAGAACTTACCAAGTGCATGCTTTACTGTCATTAGGTGGTTGGTGGGAAAATTACAGAGACCGGGAGACTTGGAGCGTTCATCACCAAAGTAAAGAAAGGAAGTCTCGCAGACGTTGTAGGCCATTTACGAGCAGGTGAGGATTATTGTTCAAAATGGGTATTTGTGCAACTCAGGTGGTCAATAATGATGATAAATCTCATAAACATCTTCATATTTGTTTCTCATTAACATGATAACCTTTGTTCCTCTGTTTGATGGTACTCCTAGCTGTTAGATGGCAGGTTGGTTAAACGGTAGCCATTTTGATTTCAGGTGATGAGGTGTTGCAGTGGAATGGAAAGGCGTTGCCTGGAGCAACCAAGAAAGAAGTGTACAACATAATTTTAGAGTCGCAGTCCGCACCGCAAGTGGAAATAGTTGTTTCAAGACCAATTGGGTAAGTATAGCACAAGTTCATCACTGTGTCTTTAAGACACTTCATATATATATATATATATATATATATATATATATATATATATATATATGAGTGATTCCACGCTTATGGGTACTGAAATGGGGACATGAACTTATTTTTAAAAATTCACCTAAAACCATTTCTTTTTTTACCATCAGGTCACAAAGCATGTAATCTTTAATGAATGATATGTTAAAAGATAACTTTAATTTTCTGAGATGTAATAAAAACATATTTATATGCCAAAGTCAAGCCTATGAGTTCCAAAATGATGTCTGTTACATTACTTCTGTTACGATTGTCCATCTCGCGTCTGTTACAAATTAATTACAATCTAGCTATATACCATGTTAATCTTATTGAAAGAATGTGTATGTTTATTCTACTACACATGTTTATTAATTATATTTGCTAAAACATCACCTTCCTATGTTTCAAAAAGCCAACCAGTCTTTTTACATTTTTGTATCAGACAATGTCATTCTATTGGTGTCAAACATTATTAAAAAAAGCTGATGTAGATTGCTACATTAAAAAAACCCTCACTGTTATATTCTAATATATCATTACTTTATCTATACATAATAAAATACAGTTATAAAATAATTCTACATTGTTAAAATTGAGAATCTATATGTCCACAACACTTCTGTTACGTTCTGACTTTGGCATATAAATATGTTTTTATTACATCTCAGAAAATTAAAGTTATCTTTTAACATATCATTCATTAAAGATTACATGTTTTGTGACCTGATGGTAAAAAAAAGAAATGGTTTTAGGTGAATTTTTAAAAATAAGTTCATGTCCCCATTTCAGTACCCATAAGCGTGGTTTATATAAATAACAAAAGGTTTATCTCAGAGATGTGAAATGTACCCCGAATTCTAGAATGACCCATATTTTATATATATATATATATATAATATGGGTCATTCTAGAATTCAGGGTACATTTCACATCTCTGAGATAAACCTTTTGTTATTTTCCACAAAATAAATCTTTATTGAATCAGTTTTGAACAATAATGCAAATTATGACAAACTTTCACCAATAGTGATGCTTGATCTTCCTTTTAGACCCAATTTATTAATAAAACATTAGCTAAATGACTCCCCCCACATTACTGGCTGTCTTCGACTCCGGATTCATCCATTCAACTCGAATAAACATGAAGTGATTCAGTTGAACAATCTGTTTTGGGGGCTTATTCTATTAACCGTGATAAAATCAATTGCATAGAATGTCTAGTTTCTGTATTATGTGAAATTTCAGTCATAAAAAAAATATTTTTTGATCCGTCCCGATGTTCTTGTCAACTCTGTTCACTCTGTTATAAAACCACATAAAATCCACAAAGACTTTTAATAATACACATAACACCCACACCAAGAGATGTCACTTCCTCTGGCGGGAAACTTCAGAAAGGAAGTGAAGTATGTCATGTTTCTTGTCTCATTAATTTGAACAAAATGTTGAGGATACACCAACAGTAGTTTCATTATTCGTCAAATCTGTTATTGCGATATTAGAGTGAATATCTCGCTCATGTTTTAAAAAGAATCGTAATATGATTAAAAATCCATAAAATTCTGTTTTTACACATGCCATGTGGCAGCTAGTTTGAGGTTAGCATGTGGAGTTAAGACACAAAATGGTGGCAAATGTCAACTCTGTTATCGTCGATCCTGTTAATGGATTGCCCATTTTAACGTGAACAGAGTTGACAATGACAAACAGAGTCAACGTTTGAAATGTACCCACAATTATAGAATGGGCCACATATATTTTATGTGACCATTAAGGTGTGTATTGTCATTGTTGAAATGATTAACAGAGGTTTTAGTGTAAAAGGTGCACTGATTTTAGAAGGCTCCTGGACCTTTTCATGCATATACATGTATTTTAAATAGAAATACAGGTGTCACAGTTTCCCCACTTTTTTTAGTCAGACTCTGCCATTGGTTTGTTGCCTGATTGTGTTCACCTGTTCTGTGTTTCATTCTGATTCGTTATATATATGCTTATCATGCTTTTGTTACCTCCACTAACTTTGTTGGAACAGGTTATGTTTTCGCCTCCATTTGTTTGCCTGTTCCCAACATAACTCAAAAAGTAATAAACAGATTTTGATGAAATTTGGAGGAAAGGTGAACCATGGGCCAAGGAATAATTGCCTCACTTTTGATGCAAATCCGGATATATATGCGGATCCAAGATTTTTTTTTTGTCTGTTCCCAACGTAACTCAAAAAGTAGTGAATGGATTTGGATGAAATTTGGTGTACAGCTTTAATATTATCCTATGTTCAAATGGTTTGATTTTGATGTTGATTGTGTGTGGCTTGATGGAGGTATGCACTCTAGTTTGAATTCCGAGCTTTGATTTCTGTTTCCTTGTTCAGTATTTTCCTTCTTTAGGCCTTTCTCTTTTCCCCCTACTATCTGGCTGTTTCTATGCATACTGTTCTGATTAAATTATTAGCTAGTTTATTTGATCAAGCTCAGAAAAAAGTTCTAGTCTTTATGTTTCAGGGTTAGAGTTAGTCCTTCCCCAATCTTTTCCCTTTAGATTATGGATTCTGTTAGAGTCTCTGTGTACTTTGTGTCATTCTACCTTTTACTATACAATCTGGATCAAAACAAGAGCTTCCTAATTAGTCTAAATCCAAATCAAGTGACCATCTACATGTAGAAAGAATATAAAACTAGATAGAGTAAGACATAGAGAATGACGCTTAGTGAGGGAAAAAGCCTGTTTTTCATGGATCATTCGGGTTCAGTGATCCAGATCAGCACCAAAAGTCATAGCAACTTAATTCAGCCCAGAGGTATTCTTCCTGTGAAATTTGGTGATGATTGGTTGAAAACTGAAGGAGAAATAAATGATTGAAAAAAGCCTGTTTTTCATGGATCATTCTGGTTCAGTGATCCAGATCAGCACCAAAAGTCATAGCAACGCAATTCAGCCCAGAAGTATTCTGTTTGTGAAATTTGGTGACGATTGGCTGAAAACTGATGGAGAAATAGCGTCCTTAAAACATTAGAAGAAGAAGAAAGATCTTGAGTGAGAGTAACAATTTGCGCTAGCACTGCTAGCACAAATTAATGATCTTAAATGGCTTAGATGTGTAAAGTTGGTGATTTAGTTGCTTCTTTTTGCGTAATTTGTTTAAAGTCGAATTGACATCACTTTGATTTGCTTTTTCACTCCATGCAAAAGATGCATCCATCGTGTTATTCACAAAAATGTCCTCAGAAAGTTTTATAGAGCATATGAGTAAGTAAAGCACTCAAACTGTTTTATTGTGTCCAGTGTCCATAGTGCCTGAACCTAAAGTATCCTCAAGCCTTAAGTAGCATTGCTAGCTTATTAGCATTGCTTAGCTACCAAAATCAAACCCTCTGATCCTGACACTTCCCTTATTTCCTAAATATCAATCACCAATGCGTGTGATCATTTACCGTATGTGATTGTAAAGAAAGCCATATTTTTAATACGTCTGCTAAAAATGTCTTTGTGTCATTCTTTTAAAGAGACAGACCAAGACATCCAGAGAAGACACATCCTCCTCTTGAATCTAGTAGGTTTTGTTGATTGGATTTATACCCAACTTATTTGTCTCATCTCATCTCATTATCTCTAGCTGCTTTATCCTTCTACAGGGTCGCAGGCAAGCTGGAGCCTATCCCAGCTGACTACGGGCGAAAGGCGGGGTACACCCTGGACAAGTCACCAGGTCATCACAGGGCTGACACATAGACACAGACAACCATTCACACTCACATTCACACCTACGGTCAATTTAGAGTCACCAGTTAACCTAACCTGCATGTCTTTGGACTGTGGGGGAAACCGGAGCACCCGGAGGAAACCCACGCGGACACGGGGAGAACATGCAAACCAACTTATTTGAATTGTTTTTTTTTTCTACATAAGAACAATATATTATATTTACTACATATCCTCAAAAATGTATTTCTAAAAATACCCACAGTATATTCACATTAGAAAAATATTTATTTGACTTGTATTTTCTGTCGCAATAGCTGGTTCCAGTTCTATCGATGAGTCTCACAAGGTGGACCGTCCCTCCATCTCCGTCATGTCCCCCACCAGTCCGGGAATGTTGAGAGATCTGCCTCAGGACCTACCAGGCCAGCTTTCAGTAAGTACAAGCAAAAATGATACAATACTACCATGCATGAGTAGTTATCATAGTCATATTGAAAGTGTTATAAAAGTGGCTCATAATGATTAAATAATTAAAATTACATGGTCTTTTAGCTAACATGAGGCAGAGTGGAGTAATCGAGAGTCCAGTTGACAGTGATACAAGCACTGCAGGGTGTGATCAAATGACCAGAAACAAGTGGAAGATAATTATGGTTAAAATGCAGTGACCCAAATTAAAACTTATAATATTATAAAGCAAAGAAGGTACAGTTGCATGAAGGAAGGAATAAAACAATTAAAAATGCACTGTATAAAGAAAATAATATTGTGGCCTGAGTTAATACTACCACCCCTGTTGATTATTTTCTTTGTAATAATGCCATGGCCCAAAGTGTTGTATTCTTTTTATATTGAAGCATGGTTCCCAAGTCAGTTTTCCCCAAGGGCCAAATTTTGTCAGGCATGTCAAGCCAAGGGCCAAAACTTCCAAAACACTCACACATCCACCATCACTGAAAATTAAACATCTGGGCACACAGACACTTTTATATCCAACTCAAACCAGAAACATTTCTATTTACTGTGTCTCTAATAGCAAAAAACAACAACGAACAACAGCACTATTCTTTGTGTGCAACCACGTGACAAAATAGTGTGACGTATGTATCCGCTAGGGCTGCGTACCGGTACTGTGTACCAGTACTGTACCGTGAAAATCGATTCGGTACAGGTCCAAAATACCGGATCATGAAGTACCGGTACTGTACTGATATAAATTTACACCAAGTATCTGCTTATTTTGTGACTGAAGATGCGTAAATTTAGCACTGGAAAAGACGTAAAATGCCACGCTGAAACTTGAAATCAGAGCCATCTTTGATTTGAGATCCTCTCGCCACAGTCTCACGAGACATTGCGAGAGCTTGGCTGATCCAGCGTTCTGATTGGTCAAAAATACTCAAAAGCAGGTCAGCCATTTTTCCTTTGCTGGCATTGGCAGCCTTTGTTGCTTTGTGTAATTTTGGCGCGTAAGTTAAAGGCTGCGGACTGCGCGTAGTCTGTAGTACTCTAGTGTAGTAGTCACTTCTCGCTGTGAGACAACTTATGACTTTTTGTCCCAAGTTAACTATAATGTGAGACTGAGAGGGTGACTGAGAAGTGAGGTAGGAAACCTAGTTATGTTCGGTTTTCTTTGAATAAAGATACTGACAAGTTGTCAACAGTTTATTAATGTTTCTGTCATTATTAAATAAGTTCAGAAGAATTTGTCAAATTGTTCAGGTACAGGTACAGGTCCGGACCTGTACCTAAACCTCTGTACCGGTACCTGTACCTGACGTTTAGGGACGCAGCCCTAGTATCCGCCACCATGTTGGATGACATCCATCCATTACCCGTAACCATTTATCCTGTGCAGGGTCACGGGCAAGCTGGAGCCTATCCCAGATGACTATGGGTGAGAGGTGGGGTACACCCTGGACAAGTCACCAAATCCTCACAGGGCTGACACATAGAGACAAACAACCATTCACACTCACGGTCAATTTAGAGCCACCAATTAGCCTAACCTGCATGTCTTTGGACTGTGGGGGAAACCGGAGCACCCGGAGGAAACCCATGCAGACACAGGGAGAACATGCAAACTCCACACATTAAGGCCCTCGTTGGCCGCTGGGCTCGAACTCAGAACCTTCCTGCTGTGAGGTGACAGTGCTAACCACTACACCACCATGCCACCTTTTGATAAAAACCCATCTATCTTATGTAAATAAAGATCCAAATTTCATTATCCGGTGGTCAAGTGTTGATGAAATACGTTGCGTTGCACTTGCAATCAAGTTCCCTGTGGTCGTACACGTTCATGGTTTGTACTTACAGATGTCATATGGTCGCAAAAGCACATAGAGACAAACAACCATTCATACTCACACCTACAGTCAATTTAGAGCCACCAATTAGACTAATCTTCATGTCTTTGGACTGTGGTGGAAACCGGAGCACCCGGAGGAAACCCACACAGACATGGGGAGAACATGCAAACTCCACACAGAAAGGCCCTCGCCGGCCAGTGGGCTCAAACCCAGAACCTTCTTTCTTTGAGGTGACAGTGCTAACCACTACACCACTGTGCCACCATGTTGGATGATATACAAATCCAAAATGCCATCTCATGCAAACAATAACTGTGATGCATCTCTGACTTTCTCAAAATATTATGATTCTCTGGAATCCTCAGCCAAGTCAAGATTCAGAGAAAAAGTTGAAATTTGTGGCTTTGACCCGTATATGTTAAAGCCGTATGATTATACAGAGGATTTAGCCTCATTACCACCGATTGAATACCCTGATATCAGCGTGAACTACAGTGGTGCTTGAAAGTTTGTGAACCCTTTAGAATTTTCTATATTTCTGCATAAATATGACCTAAAACATCATTAGATTTTCACACAAGTCCTAAAAGTAGATAAAGAGAACCCAGTTAAACAAATGAGACAAAAATATTATACTCGGTCATTTATTTATTGAGGAAAATGATCCAATATTACATATCTGTGAGTGGCAAAAGTATGTGAACCTGTAGGATTAGCCATTAATTTGAAGGTGAAATTAGAGTCAGGTGTTTTCAATCAATGGGATGACAATCAGGTGTGAGTGGGCACCCTGTTTTATTTAAAGAACAGGGATCTATCAAAGTCTGATCTTCACAACACGTTTGTGGAAGTGCATCATGGCACGAAAAAAGGAGATTTCTGAGGACCTCAGAAAAATTATTGTTGATGCTCATTAGGCTGGAAAAGCTTACAAAACCATCTCTAAAGAGTTTGGACTCCACCAATCCACAGTCAGACAGATTGTGTACAAATGGAGGAAATTCAAGACCATTGTTACCCTCCCCAGGAGTGGTCGACCAGCAAAGATCACTCCAAGAGCAAGGCATGTAATAGTCAGTTAGGTCACAAAGGACCCCAGGGTAACTTCTAAGCAACTGAAGGCCTTTCTCCCATTGGCTAATGCTAATGTTCATGAGTCCACCATCAGAAGAACACTGAACAACAATGGTGTGCATGGCAGGGTTGCAAGGAGAAAGCCACTGCTCTCCAAAAAGAACATTGCTGCTCATCTGCAGTTTGCTAAAGGTCATGTGGACAAGTCAGAAGGCTATTGGAAAGATGTTTTGTGGACAGATGAGACCAACATGGAAATTTTGGTTTAAATGAGAAGCATTATGTTTGGAGGAAGGAAAACACTGCATTCCAGCATAAGAACCTTATCCTATCTGTGAAACATGGTGGTGGTAGTGTCATGGTTTGGGCCTGTTTTGCTGCATCTGGGCCAGAACGGCTTGCCATCATTGATGGAACAATGAATTCTGAATGATACCAGCGAATTCTAAAGGAAAATGTCAGGACATCTGTCCATGAACTGAATCTCAAGAGAAGGTGGGTCATGCAGCAAGACAACGACCCTAAGCACACAAGTCGTTCTACCAAAGAATGGTTAAAGAAGAATAAAGTTAATGTTTTGGAATGGCCAAGTCAAAGTCCTGACCTTAATCCAATCGAAATGTTGTGGAAGGACCTGAAGCGAGCAGTTCATGTGAGGAAACCCACCAACATCCCAGAGTTGAAGCTGTTGTGTACGGAGGAATGGGCTAAAATTCCTCCAAGCCGGTGTGCAGGACTGATCAACAGTTACCGGAAACGTTTAGTTGCAGTTATTGCTGCACAAGGGGGTCACACCAGATACTGAAAGCAAAGGTTCACATACTTTTGCCACTCACAGATATGTAATATTGGATCATTTTCCTCAATAAATAAATGACCAAGTATAATATTTTTGTCTCATTTGTTTAACTGGGTTCTCTTTATCTACTTTTAGGACTTGTGTGAAAATCTGATGATGTTTTATGTCATATTTATGCAGAAATATAGAAAATTCTAAAGGGTTCACAAACTTTCAAGCACCACTGTATCTCATTCTACCAAAAAAAAAAGTGCATAAGTAAAACAAAGTTACTCAGTTACTGGAACGGCATCGCTAATATCTAGCATCTCACCTGGCAAAGTTGACCTACATTGTTCTCCTTGTGAATTCCAACTCGCTAAGGTTTGCGCTACTTCTAATTTAATCTGGGTTTATTGGCAGATCTTTCATTTATCCTGTTGCTTCTTGATACTGCGAGATGAGTTTTCTTTCATCTTGATCTTATCGTGTCCTAATTTGAGTGTTGGTAGCCAATCTGGATTTGTTTTATCGCGTACTGTAGGTTTGCCAGTGCTCCTCCAAGGTGAGAAGCAGTGTTCGCATTAAAGCTCAAAAGCACAATTTAATTAGCAGAAAACACAGCTTTAATTAGCAATGAACTCTTACCAGCTATAAAGTGGTCACCACACACACACACACGCACACACACATGGGTGTAATTAGCTTTTTCCTCAGTTAAGTCTTTACGATGTATGTGTTTGAACCACAGTGTACGCACGGCATTCTCTGGACAGTTTATCTGTTTTGTTGAATTTTTTTTCAAAACAGCATCAAAAATAAAATAAAATAATGAAAATTATTTTGGGAATTCTGAAGAACCATTTCTCTTTGTCATGAGTAGCATTATTACCACGATTATATCCCGCACGCAAAGTAGGCATCATCTTTTTTCAAAGGCAGTGAAATCAAAAGAAAATCATGAAGGGTTGCAGCAGTTCACACGTGAAGCTCCACTATCTTGATTGTTGTTATCATCCAACATAGTGGACTTCCGGTTTGGGAAATAAGCGCGATATCACATGCACACGAACAATAGCAAGTGGTTCACGGTGAGAAAGGACTGAGCATCCTGAGGAAAAGATAACTGTGTCAACTTTTCAACAGAGGTGGACAAAGTACCCAAGTTCATTATTTAAATCAAAGTACAGATCCCACTGGTCAGTTCAAGTGAAAGTTGTCCAGTCACATTTTTATTTAAGTTAAAGTACTGAAGTACTTGCTTTTAAAAATACTTAAGTATTAAAAGTACATTTTCTGTCAACACGCTGTTGTATTATTGTCACAATGCTTACAAAACCTAATGCCGTTACCAAAGACAAAAATGTGAATTCACAAAATGAACGCATGCTGTGCTGTCATGGTGGTTTAACGTTAAGCTAGTCAGTGAAGCTCCACCTGACATGCTAGAAAACTCTTTTCAAACTCAAAATCATATTGGGTAGCTAACGCTACTAGAAAAGAAAGATTTCTACATTCTGTTTATTTGGCAAGATTATGCTAAAACATTTCTGAAAGGGGCGGCACGGTGGTGTAGTGGTTAGTGCTGTCGCCTCACAGCAAGAAGGTCCGGGTTCGAGCCCCGTGGCCGGCGAGGGCCTTTCTGTGTGGAGTTTGCATGTTCTCCCCGTGTCCGCATGGGTTTCCTCCGGGTGCTCCGGTTTCCCCCACAGTCCAAAGACATGCAGGTTAGGTTAACTGGTGACTCTAAATTGGCCGTAGGTGTGAATGTGAGTGTGAATGGTTGTCTGTGTCTATGTGTCAGCCCTGTGATGACCTGGCGACTTGTCCAGGGTGTACCCCGCCTTTCGCCTGTAGTCAGCTGGGATAGGCTCCAGCTTGCCTGCAACCCTGTAGAACAGGATAAAGCGGCTAGAGATAATGAGATGAGATGAGATTTCTGAAAGGACTTCAGATAAGTTAACGTTATTCATGTTAGTGTAACTCTGTTTTTACATGCTAACTAACAGTGTCCAAGCTAACTAGCTATGTGTTAACGTTAGCCATGGACAAAGCAACGGCAACTTGGTGGGCAAATCCATAGAAAGTCATTTGACTAACCAGACTGCATAGCTATTGCAACGTTATCGCTAGCTCTAAAAGCACAGATTAATTTATTTCAAGCTTTCTCTTGGAATAAAATGTTTGCATACCTCAATATGCTTCTGCAGGTTGGACAGCGAGTTTTTTGTAGGCCGTAATGTGGTTCATTTTCAGCAAACAAAGCAAACATGGGCGACACGGTGGTGTAGTGGTTAGCGCTGTGGCCTCACAGCAAGAAGGTCCGGGTTCGAGCCCCGTGGCCGGCGAGGGCCTTTCTGTGCGGAGTTTGCATGTTCTCCCCGTGTCCGCGTGGGTTTCCTCCGGGTGCTCCGGTTTCCCCTACAGTCCAAAGACATGCAGGTTAGGTTAACTGGTGACTCTAAATTGACCATAGGTGTGAATGTGAGTGTGAATGGTTGTCTGTCTATATGTCAGCCCTGTGATGACCTGGCGACTTGTCCAGGGTGTACCCCACCTTTCGCCCGTAGTCAGCTGGGATAGGCTCCAGCTTGCCTACGACCCTGTAGAACAGGATAAAGCGGCTAGAGATAATGAGATGAGATGAGAAAGCAAACATTTAAAACGAAACAAATCTTTAATCCCTTCAGAAAACTGAAACATGTCTTCTAGGTAAAGCCATGCGTGTGTGTGCATTCCCCAGAAGAACCGCCTCCTTCCATTCTGCCATCAACTGATCGTGTTAAATCATGATGTGCAGAAATCACTGATCTTGATTTTATACAGTCTATGGACGTGACGTGACCCTAGTGATTACTGATCGGCTGTCTCAGTGTCACCTGCGAAAAACCATCACGTTTTAGAAAAGAAAAGAAAAAACATCCACTTTCAAAGCTGCAACGAGTAACGAGTAACGAGGACCTTGATAGAAATGTAGTGGAGTGAAAAGTACGATATTTGCCTTTCAAATGTAGTGAAGTTAAAGTCATAAGTTTCCAAAAAAATAATACTCAAGTAAAGTACAGATACTCAAAAAGTGTACTTAAGTACAGTACTCAAGTAAGAGTACTTTTGTTACTGTCCACCCTCTGACAAAGACCTGACACGTGTGCAAACCGTAGCATTACAAACGTCTGCAAAATTTCCAAACAGATTTCCACATAGACGGCAATTAGCACATTCATAACCGCATTCACCTGAAGAAGAGTCAAGTGAGACTGTGAGCAAAGAGTCAGACTGGAGGATATATTACACAAACACACACACAGAGGAAGAAAGACACACAAAGGTTCAATACCATAATAACGCACCAACACATTATTATTAGTTTGACACTTTTAAAATATGTGCTTACCAAATAATATTAGGCCATAAATACCAATCTGTATTATTCACTTTTCTTGTGGCAAACAGTATAATTAGCTTTGACACAGACAGCTACAGTCTGCGTTCGGTCAAATAAAACAAAATCGATCAGTCCAGTCAGATTTAAACTGATAGATTTCCTGGTCAACTTTGCGCTTTTTCATGTGGGCCATGTTGTTCTGGCTTTAGGAAAGTTAAGGATGATCTGTTACTGATTGGTAATAATAGGCGGAGATGACAGGCGGATTATTTAGCTAGCAGAGAACCGTAGAGAGCGTGCACATCTTCTGACGCCTACGCATGCTTTATGGTGTAGTCCTGAGGTCAAGTGTATGGTGTAGGATGAGGTCTAAACGAAGTAGAGCAGCATACAGTACACTTTATTTAATGTGTTATGACAGGTGTGTTAGTGACAAAGGGTTGGACCTGATCTGTTTGGGGTTCAGGGTACGAGAGCATTCTTTTTATTAATTAAAGAACAACAAGAAGACAGAGTCATCTATATGCCCTGCCCTGTATACCAACTATATACCAAGTTTCAAGATATTATTTGTCACATTTTTCAAGTTCTGCTGCAGGAAACCAACCCTACCTCTTTACACTGACCTCAGCAGCCCATGGCATAAACCCACCAGACCTTTGGTCCAGGTGAGCTAAAAATTTAAATTTCACATTTCTTAGTGTCAAAAGGCATGTATACATTACTTACTCAACACATATACCAACTTTCAAGCCCATACCACTCATAGTTTTCAAGTTCCGCTCCGGAAACAAAAGGGGTGTTCACACGGCACATATTTGCATCGATGCTGCACCGATGTATTTTGTTGCGATATATCTTACACCGGTGTAAATTTTGTGGAGTGTTCACACGTCACAAACCTGCTTACTAGAGAGAAGCGTGTTAGCACCGGTGCAGCCCCACTTGCGTTCACACGGCAGTTTTTACGACCATGCGGAAATGAAATATGCGCATGCGTGAAAATGTACTTCCTTTTCCCGGTTGTCATGGCATCACCAAGCGCCGGGAAAACAACGTGGCTGAAGACACCAGTGTTGCCAGATACTGCTGACGTTTTCCAGCCCAAAATATGTTCAAATCTGCCAAAATGCACTTAAAACCGCCCAATCTGGCAACACTGGAAGACACGCAGTTCTGTTGTTGTTGATATTCGCCATTTTGGAAGCGCAAAATACCAGGATGCAAATTATGCAATGCCCGTATGTAATCAGCTCTCCTCACGCGTAGCGAGTCTACCCCTGTAGCGTTCAGACGTCCCATTTTATATCGGTGCTGCCCCACAAACTAGCATTTACTCCGGAGAAAATTTCTTAAACCACCTCCCGAGCAGGGTTAGCTTTGCACTGGTTTAAGCAGCTTTCAGGGGCTACACCGGTATAACTTTGTACCATGTGAACACTCTACTGGGGCAGCCCTGGTGCTACACCGGAGTAAAAGTTGCCGTGTGAACACCCCTAAAACCTACCCCTAGGACTAACCTGAGAGACTTAGGCCCAATCCCAATTCTAATTTCTACCCCTACCCCTCCGCCTTCCCCTCCGCCTTCCCCTTGGCCCTTCCCCTTGAAACTGAGCTACAAGGGATAGGGCTTGAAATTCAACCCTTACGTATTGGGATAGCCCTTCAACGATCGCATACGTCATCGCGTACCTCCGTCAGCGTTTACGTTAGCAAAACGCGACCAAATGCGTCATTGGCTGCGACCAGCCGCTACAGTCAGAGCCAGAACAGAAATCTCTGCTGGCAGGGTGTGATTTGTTAACTAACACCACTGAATGGGATATCTTTGGCGCTTCGTGCACCACATCCGACAGAATGAGGTGTCAGAACACTCATGTAAACAATAAAAGCGAGAATAACAGAACAAAACGTACGCAGTCAAGCAACCGAAAACAATACTCACTCCCAAAGCTTTTTAGCAGCAGCTTGGATTTCAGAAATCGCTGCTCATTCTCAGCTCGAAAGCGAATCAAGCGGCGTGTTTCCTCTGGATAACAACTTAAAACACGTAAATAATGGAGAAAATACATTTATGACAATCTTTCGCCGCGGGAACCGCCATCTTTCTGAAATCCGCATGAAATCTCGCTGAAATCCGCATGGCATTGTGGGAAAACACTCAAACCCCTTCGTTCGGAGTCTGCTCCAGGAAAATCTCCGTTTGGAGGGGTACAGAAGCCCTCCCCCTTCCCCTACCCCTCCGCGTTAACTGGGATTGGGATACCCCTACCCCTTCACGTGAACGCGCAAAATGGAGGGGAAGGGCTAAGGGGTTGGTCCAAGGGGTGAAATGGGATTCGGCCTAAGTCTGAAATTGTTTCCATTAACAATTGGAAAATTAAAATTTCTCAAATTTCTTAGTATGAAAAGGCACATCTACATCACCTTGTCAACATGCATACCAAGTTTCAAATCCGTATCATGAATAGTTTTGGATATATGCTCCAGAAACGAACGTTGCTCTTAGAAACTAAGTCAAAATCTATTTTTGATGTAAAAATTTGAAAAATATTTTTTTCCAAAAATCCAAAATAGCAAAAGGCAGCAGGTCACATGTTGCTTGATATGTTTACAAAGTTTCATGAAGAAATCTTCAGCCATTTTAAAGATATGGCCCGGAAACGAAAACGTGACTGGATGGACGGACAGCCGGAACCTGTTTCTATATCCCCCCGCCAAACTTTGTTTGGGCCGGGGATAAGAAGAAGCCTTTATTTATCACATGTACACTGAAATCCCTCCTCTGCATTTAACCCATCTGAAGCACACTCAAGTGAGCAGTGAACACACACACATATCCAGAACAGTGGGCAGCTATGCAATGCAAAAGCACCCAGGAAGCAGTTGGGGGTTAGGTGCCTTGCTCAAGGGCACTTCAGCCATGATGTTTATTGTTCATTCACTCAACTCCCCTCACGTTTTCCCCGCCAGTCCTAGGAATTGAACTGGCGACCCTTTGGGCCCAAGGCTCCTTCTTTAACCTTCAAGCCATGGCTGCCTCCATGGAGCAAGACCTTGTACTTTTTATCCATTTATAGTTTCACTTAATGTTGTGGAACATCCATGAAAGTCCACAAAGTTAGGTCTTGATATCATTTACATTATAACAGCTACACTACAGTGTCTTGCAAAAGTATTCATCCCCCTTGGTGTTTGTCCTGTTTTGTTACATTACAAGCTGGAATTGAAATGGATTTTTGGGGGGTTAGCACCATTTGATTTACACTACATGCATACCACTTTAAAGGTCTCATCTCATCTCATTATCTCTAGCAGCTTTATCCTGTTCTACAGGGTCGCAGGCAAGCTGGAGCCTATCCCAGCTGACTACGGGCGAAAGGTGGGGTACACCCTGGACAAGTCGCCAGGTCATCACAGGGCTGACACATAGACACAGACAACCATTCACACTCACATTCACACCTACGGTCAATTTAGAGTAACCAGTTAACCTAACCTGCATGTCTTTGGACTGTGGGGGAAACCAGAGCACCCGGAGGAAACCCACGCGGACACGGGGAGAACATACAAACTCCGCACAGAAAGGCCCTCGCCGGCCACGGGGCTCGAACCCGGACCTTCTTGCTGTGAGGCAACAGCGCTAACCACTATACCACCGTGCCGCCCCACTTTAAAGGTGCATTTTTTTATTTTTTATTGCGACACAAACAATAATTAAGATGAAAAACAGGAGTGTGCATAAGTATTTGCCCCCTTTTGTATGAAACCCCTAACTAAGAGCTGGTCCAAGCAAAAGTTTGTGGACACATGATCATCAAACCCATCTGTGGTTCTTCCCCAAACTGTTTCCACAATTGTATAGAATGTAATGTCTTTGTGTGATGTAGCTTTACTGAAAATAAGAGGCCCAAACCTGTTCCATGAAGACATTGACAAGAACTCAAGTGTCCTGCACACATCCCTGACCTCAACTCTACCAAACACCTTTGGGATGAACTGGAATGGCAATTGCAGCAGTGCCTGACCTCACTATGGCTCTTGTGGGTGAATGAGCACATCCCTACAGCCACACTCCAAAATCTAATGGAAAGCCTTCCCAGAAGAGTGGAGGGTATAATAACAGCAAAGGGGATTCAGTGTTCAACAAGAAACACATATGGGTGTGATGGGCAGGTGTCCACATACTTTTAACCATATGGTGCATAAACAGTTGCTCCTTTACCAGCCTTCTGTTTTCCCGTTTAATAAAGTGAATTAAAAAAAATGTAGCTTGTCATGTTGACAAGAAACCAGTCCTGAAGACTTTCCTTACTTAGTGTTGTTTAAAACTGTGGCATTAACCAATAATCATCTAACATAGCAGTTCTTATGGTCTAAAGTCTATATTTGAGCGAATATCTTACTAAATTTATGGAAATGTTCTGAAAGCATAATACAAAAAATAGGTACTCAATGGGTCCATGTGGCGACTGCTTATAAATAAAATAGTTTTCTGATCCCATGTCCATACAGTAAATATAGCATATATACGTTATCAGTGATACTCGTCTCATCTCTTGCAAGCATCACCAAGCTGTGAGCAGTATCAGGGCTTGTAGGATTTTGGTTACCAATTTTGTTTACTGTGTTTTGTTCAAAATACAGCGCTGTGAACTAGATCAATTTTCAAAATAGTAGCAAAGCACTTGGTCATGAATTGTCTTCGAAGCATTATTTAGTACTAATGAGCACATTTTGTTTCACAAGTGTAGTGTAAAAACTTGAAAATAAAATGAAAAAAAATTAAAGCCAATTGCAGAAGTTTGACCAATTATACTTTTAACTTTGACTCAGTTTTCACGAAGGAGCTGATTTATTCCCACATGGGATGTTTGTAATTGCAAACCAAGCGGATCGCTCAAAAGATTCCAACGTTGTCTTCACTGGCTTCTTGGGTTTTTGTTGAATGGCTGGAATTCTTGGCGTAAATATCTGCCAAAAAGCTCAAAAAAACTTACAAAACCTTTCATTTGACCTTTCAGAAGGACCAAACAAAAGCTGTGATAATCTCATCTCATCTCATTATCTTTAGCCGCTTTATCCTTCTACAGGGTCACAGGCAAGCTGGAGCCTATCCCAGCTGACTACGGGCGAAAGGCGGGGTACACCCTGGACAAGTCGCCAGGTCATCACAGGGCTGACACATAGACACAGACAACCATTCACACTCACATTCACACCTACGGTCAATTTAGAGTCACCAGTTAACCTAACCTGCATGTCTTTGGACTGTGGGGGAAACCGGAGCACCCGGAGGAAACCCACGCGGACACGGGGAGAACATGCAAACTCCACACAGAAAGGCCCTCGCCGGCCCCGGGGCTCGAACCCAGGACCTTCTTGCTGTGAGGCGACAGCGCTAACCACTACACCACCGTGCCGCCCGCTGTGATAATCAAAAGGTAAATTTTCTTCAAATAAACATCGCTTACTTGATATCGAATCAGTAGCCGTGGCGAACCATGAGGTGAATTTCGTTGCTCTTTTTATCTGCCGATTATCTTCCAATACTACGAAGTTATAACGAGGTTTCTCTTATTTCATTTCTGGTTCTGATTGGTTCCAAAGTTTATCAAGAAGCAGAACGGGTGATGGAACTTGATCAGGATAAGTGCTGATTGGTTACGAAGTTTCGCAATTGTTAGACTCATTCTTACATTCTTACAACACGATGACATTGTGGCTCCGCCACTCGTTCTTGTGTACCTTCGATAACACGAGATCAACTGTACGTATCGCGAGATCACGATTCGCTGTTCTGGTGATTGTAATACTTATGCGTATGCGCACATGCAGTGCGCTATTGTTACACTCATTCTTAAATTCTTACAACACGATGACATCGTGGCTCCGCCTCTATGAAGCAATAGCCACAGTGAGCAAATTTGGGCGAGTGCTTGATATTAGTTTGTCTGATGGAACAGTAACAGTAATAAATGGTATATTTCCATTGACCTATTAGCACTGGCAGTATTCACACTGGAAAGCTCATACATTTTCTTGAACTGTTAAATAGGAACATTATATCAATGAATGTGATGCTGTTTTCAACAACTAGCACACAGTGGGGTGCAAGCAGGTGCTAATTACTCGCTTTGATGGACAACAGAGCGTAATTTTTACGCCAAGCACCATGTCTGTGGTTTATAAGTGCATCGGCTTTCAGACATAAAACAGAATAATAAGAACCATGAGGAATCTGAGCTGTCTGGAGATCGCATTTCTGTAATCCAGTTTTAACATAATTGTTGACACGCAAAACAGTTTTCCATGGCTTACTTATTCACAAAATGGCTGATTTATTTAATCTGAAGGTGCCATGTCAGACACAAAACTTTTAATGTATGAACTACATCTGTAAATGTAAAGCGGACATGTTTTATAATTAAACAGTGTCTTTAAAGCCTTGAAGGTTTTGCTGTTTGGGTTGAGAGAAATATTTGGTTTTGTGAGTTTTGTAAAGGCCCAAACGTATCAGCATTTCAAATGTTATTTTCATTATAATTATTCTCTTCTAATTCTAATTCGGCCTCATTTTCTATCAAATTTGCTTCAGAAATGAAAGGGTTACTTTCCTGAAAACATTAAAATCCAGTTATCCAATGAGATTTTGTTTGTTGTGTCTAGGCTGAGAAGAGTTTAGAGCTGCTCACTCATTGGTTAGGACTTCATTGCCGGGACAGAAGGCCATGGCAGTGTATGTTTATGTAGGAAGTCACAGATGAATTAACCAATCAGATTTTGATCTAGGCGGCATGGTGGTGTAGTGGTTAGCGCTGTCGCCTCACAGCAAGAAGGTCCTGGGTTGGAGCCCCGTGGCCGGCGAGGGCCTTTCTGTGTGGAGTTTGCATGTTCTCCCCGTGTCCGCATGGGTTTCCTCCGGGTGCTCCGGTTTCCCCCACAGTCCAAAGACATGCAGGTTAGGTTAACTGGTGACTCTAAATTGACCGTAGGTGTGAATGTGAGTCTGAATGGTTGTCTGTGTCTATGTGTCAGCCCTGTGATGACCTGGCGACTTGTCCAGGGTGTACCCCGCCTTTCGCCCGTAGTCAGCTGGGATAGGCTCCAGCTTGCCTGCGACCCTGTAGAACAGGATAAAGCTGCTAGAGATAATGAGATGAGATGAGATTTTGATTTATAGTGGGAGGGATCAAAAATGTATCGCCCTCGACCTTCTTGAAGCCCAACGCGAGCTTAACCATGAGTCGTTCATCAGTAGTGTTAGCGAATGCTAATAAATTGGTCACGCCAGTGCTATCGAGAACAAGTAGCACAGGCTAACGGCCAAGAAACTAAGATTTCTGTCTCCAGACTCTTCTTCCACGCAGCATGCTCGCTGCAGTATTTTTCACTCACACTTAAGTATTCATTTCCTACAGTGGTGCTTGAAAGTTTGTGAACCCTTTAGAATTTTCTATGTTTCTGCATAAATATGACCGAAAACATTCATCAGATTTTCACCCAAGTCCTAAAGTAGATAAAGAGAACCCAGTTAAACAAATGAGACAAAAATATTATACTTGGTCATTTATTTATTGAGGAAAAATGATCCAATATTACATATCTGTGAGTGGCAAAAGTATGTGATCCTTTGCTTTCAGTATCTGGTGTGACCCCCTTGTGCAGCAATAACTGCAACTAAACATTTGCAGTAACTGTTGATCAGTCCTGCACACCGGCTTGGAGGAATTTTAGCCCGTTCCTCCGTACAGAACAGCCTCAACTTTGGGATGTTGGTGGGTTTCCTCACATGAACTGCTCGCTTCAGGTCCTTCCACAACATTTCGATTGGATTAAGGTCAGGACTTTGACTTGGCCATTCTAAAACATTCACTTTATTATTATTTATTTATTATTCATGACTTGTGTGCTTAGGGTCGTTGTCTTGCTGCATGACCCACCTTCTCTTGAGATTCAGTTCATGGACAGACATTTTCCTTTAGAATTCGCTGATATAATTCAGAATTCATTGCTTCATCAATGATGGCAAGCCGTCCTGGCCCAGATGCAGCAAAACAGGCCCAAACCATGATACTACCACCACCATGTTTCACAGATGGGATAAGGTTCTTATGCTGGACGGCGTTTTCCTTTCTCCAAACATAACACTTCTCATTTAAACCAAAAAGTTCTATTTTGGTCTCATCCGTCAACAAAACATTTTTCCAATAGCCTTCTGGCTTGTCCACGTGATCTTTAGCAAACTGCAGATGAGCAGCAATGTGGAAATGTGGAATTTGGAGAGCAGTGGCTTTCTCCTTGCAACCCTGCCATGCACACCATTGTGTTGTCTTGATGGTGGACTCATGAACATTAACATTAGCCAATGTGAGAGAGGCCTTCAGTTGCTTAGAAGTTACCCTGGGGTCCTTTGTGACCTCGCTGACAATTACACGCCTTGCTCTTGGAGTGAACTTTGTTGGTCAACCACTCCTGGGGAGGGTAACAATGGTCTTGAATTTCCACCATTTGTACACAATCTGTCTGACTGTGGATTGGTGGAGTCCAAACTCTTTAGAGATGGTTTTGTAACCTTTTCCAGCCTGATGAGCATCAACAATGCTTTTTCTGAGGTCCTCAGAAATCTCCTTTGTTCGTGCCATGATACACTTCCACAAACATGTGTTGTGAAGATCAGACTTTGATAGATCCCTGTTCTTTAAATAAAACAGGGTGCCCACTCACACCTGATTGTCATCCCATTGATTGAAAACACCTGACTCTAATTTCACCTTCAAATGAACTGCTAATCCTAGAGGTTCACATACTTTTGCCACTCACAGATATGTAACATTGGATCATTTTTCCTCAATAAATAAATGACCGAGTATAATATTTTTGTCTCATTTGTTTAACTGGATTCTCTTTATCTACTTTTAGGACTTGTGTGAAAATCTGATGATGTTTTAGGTCATATTTATGCAGAAATATAGAAAATTCTAAAGGGTTCACAAACTTTCAAGCACCACTGTATGTAATTTACTGAACTGCTTTTAAAATCAACATTAACACCTACACACAATGGCACGACCTGGCAGTCTGCTGCTACTGTAATCCCTTGCAAAATCCTTTTGATTTTTTGGTGCCTGGCTAAGTTTTGGCTGAGCTCAAGTCCCAGCTCTAATAGTAAGAGTTTGCCACTGAGGCACCCTATATACAGTATATATTTTTTTCATACAAACTTTGTTCTCATCATCTCATTATCTCTAGCCGCTTTATCCTGTCCTACAGGGTCGCAGGCAAGCTGGAGCCTATCCCAGCTGACTACGGGCGAAAGGCGGGGTACACCCTGGACAAGTCACCAGGTCATCACAGGGCTGACACATAGACACAGACAACCATTCACACTCACATTCACACCTACGGTCAATTTAGAGTCACCAGTTAACCTAACCTGCATGTCTTTGGACTGTGGGGGAAACCGGAGCACCCGGAGGAAACCCACGCGGACACGGGGAGAACATGCAAACTCCGCACAGAATGGCCCTCGCCGGCCACGGGGCTCGAACCCGGACCTTCTTGCTGTGAGGCGACAGCGCTAACCACTACACCACTGTGCCGCCCTAACAAACTTTGTTATAGATTTCTATTTTATGATTTCTACATTATTGAGTCAATACATTACAAAAACATATTAGAGTCCAAACGTTCATTTTCAAGCACAAAATTAAATGTTACAGAAAAAAAGTTTGTATCTGAGCAGCATATTACATAAGAGCGCACTTTTCAGATTAAAAAAGAGAACATAATGAAGGCTGCTGGGTTTCGGTGCAAAATGAAGAAGCAAGTGTGACAGTCAAAGTGTCCAGAAGAACTGTGGCTGGTTCTGTAAGATGCTCAGTAAAACCTACAGCTCATTTCCTTATCAAACTGCACTCACTGTACCTCAGACTACTGTTTTTTTTTTTTTAAAGCAAAGGGCCATCTTGCACCAAATATTGACTTTGTTTCATTTATTATGGCTTACTGATTACTGTTTATAGTATTTTTTTATTGTTGAAACATTTCATTTCATTATTTTTAAGCCATTTTTGGTCAACGGCATTTCTTTACATGTGCCTAAGACTTTTGCACAGGACCATATATTAAGACACTGCCTAAAAGTGGAGCTCCTGATGAGTGTATGAGCAAAATACACTATATTGCCAAAAGTATTTGCTCACCTGCCTTGACTCACATATGAGCTTAAGTGACATCCCATTCCTAATCCATAGGGTTCAATATGACATCAGTCCACCCTTTGCAGCTAGAACAGCTTCAACTCTTCTGGGAAGGCTGTCCACAAGGTTTAGGAGTGTGTTTATGGGAATTTTTGACCATTCTTCCAGAAGCGCATTTGTGAGGTCACACACTGATGTTGGACGAGAAGGCCTGGCTCTCAGTCTCCGCTCTAATTCATCCCAAAGGTGTTCTATCGGGTTGAGGTCAGGACTCTGTGCAGGCCAGTCAAGTTCATCCACACCAGACTCTGTCATCCATGTCTTTATGGACCTTGCTTTGTGCACTGGTGCACAGTCATGTTGGAAGAGGAAGGGGCCAGCTCCAAACTGTAAAAACAGTCTGCATGCCTAGGTGCTTGATTTTATACACCTGTGGCCATGGAAGTGATTGGAACACCTGATTCCGATAATTTGGATGGGTGAGCAAATACTTTTGGCAATATAGTGTATTTGCAAGGGCACAAAACCAACCTGAATAGAATAATAATATTATAGCATATGAACCATTGAATTGTGTCATGTCTTGTATTTCATGTCAATAAATTGCTGCATTGTCCTGTGACGGTGTTTTCAGTAAAACACTTCCTGCACTTACATCCGTTTTTCGCCCTTATGTGGCAGAAACTGTCAACTGTCCAGCAAGCTAATAGACTAATAAAACTATTTTAACTAGTTCTTTATGAAACTGTCATGAATATTTTCTGAAAAATGTGTCAGTAAATAATCCCACATCCTTTTTTAAAAAGCGAATTAAAAATAGGCGCTGGATAAAAACCCTTCCATCCATCCATCCATCCATCCATCCATTATCTGTAACCGCTTTATCCTGTTCTACAGGGTTGCGGGCAAGCTGGAGCCTATCCCAGCTGACTATGAGCGAGAGGCGGGGTACACCCTGGACAAGTCGCCAGATCATCGCAGGGCTGACACGTAGAGACAAACAACCATTCACACCTATGGTCAATTTAGAGTCACCAGTTAACCTAACCTGCATGTCTTTGGACTGTGGGGGAAACCGGAGCACCCGGAGGAAACCCATGCGGACACGGGGAGAACATGCAAACTCCGCACAGAAAGGCCCTCGTCGACCGCTGGGCTCGAACCCAGAACCTTTTTGCTGTGAGGCGCCAGTGCTAACCACTACACCACTGTGCCATCTTAGATAAAAACCCATCTATCTTATGTAAATAAAGATACAAATTGTGTTGTCCCATGGTCAAGTGTTTATGAGATACGTTGCCTTGCACTTACAATCAGGTTTCCTGTGGTCGTACACGTTCATTGTGCATACTTACGGACGTCATATGGTCGCAAAAGCCATCAAAAATCAGTTTGATGCATTTCTTTTAAGCATGGGGCTCCACTCTGTTATTATTATTATTATTATTATTATTATTATTATTATTATTATTATTAAAAATAAAATAAAAATGAAATCTGTTTTGTTATTTTCTCATTTTAATTTCAAACTGAAAAAGAATTAATGCAGCGGACGTGGACTGCACTGCTTGGTCTCATTATTAATAACAAACTATTGCTCTTGTTTATGCCTTAATATGGACTGTGTGTGTTTTTCAACAAGGTGAAATTGTGGTACGACAAAGTGGGCCATCAGCTTATCGTCAACGTATTACAAGCCATAGACCTGCCTTCTCGTCCAGACGGCCGACCACGCAACCCTTACGTCAAAATGTACTTCCTTCCTGATCGGAGGTGAGCATTGCTGAGTGATTAATGTACTTACAGCCACGTTAAAGAGACCCAAAGGTCCTTTTCTCAATGATATTGAGTTGTGAAATCAAAGCTGATCAGATTCGATGATAATCTTCCAGAGACTTCCCTCTGCCTTTAAACAACCTGTAGGTAGAAATTTTAAGCTATGTAGTAGTAGTAGTCTGTAAACTTGAACATAGTGGCCAGTTACATCGAGGCTATGATAGAGCTTATGCTCTTCTGGTGCAACCAGCTGCAGTTCTGTAGCCGTAATGACTATTAAAGTAAAACTGCGTACACTTTCCCATGTTAAAATACATTTTAAAGAGATTCAAATATTTCTGTGTACCTTTTGAGGGGTACCATCCCAGTGTAAGAAACTTTTCTGACGAACAAACTCTCAGCAATCTTTCATAACCTCTCTATTTACTCTATACACAGAAGTGGCCCGTTCTGTAATTGCGGGTACATTTCAAGTGTCGACTCCGTTAGCCACCGTCAACTCTGTTATCGTTAAACTGGGCAATCCATTAACAGAATTGGTGGTAACAGAGTTGACATGTTGCCCTGTTTTGCGTCTTAACTCCGCGCGCTAACCTCAAACTAGCTATCGCGTGGCATGTGTAAAAACAGAATTTTATGTATTTTAGTCACATTGTTGTTTAAAAAAATGAGTGAGAGAATATCGCAGTAACAGAGTTGACGAATAATTAATCTACTCTTGGTGTATCCTCAACATTTTGTTCAAATTAATGAGAGAAGAAACATAATATATCTCGCTGGCTTTCTGGCGTTTCCCGCCAGAAGAAGTGACGTCACTTGGTGCAAGTGTCATGCGTATTATTAAAGCTAGACCGCCTTTCAGATTTTTCAAGTGTAGGTCATAAAAAGAATTTTCCCCGACACCCAATTATTTTTGTTTAGTGGACCAAAAGCTACTGAATTCGAATCACAGACTTCCAATTTTATTTGTTTTTTTAAATGGAACAATTAATGAATTTAAGGCCACGTGGCCCTAAATTCGCTATTTTTTCCTGCTTCACCATGACGCAATACAAGATACTACGTCAATGCATCATGTGGTGGGCTTTACCCATTCGCACAAAGCATTGTGGGATACAAATTTGAAACAGGAGAGAAAAATGGAGGATGTGAGTGTGCGAATGAACCGTGAAAGACCGACTACAGTAACGGAAAGAAAGCGAGAAGAAAAGAGGTTATGTTATATACGAAGGAAAGGAAACGCAGGACCAAACTAATAAATATCGGCGGTCAGTGAGCACCTCGGTGTGATCAGCTGTTCGTTTAGCGACAGAATGATGGAACTGTCAGTGCACAGTCAAAGGTAAACCTGTAGATGGCAGTAATGCAACACTGTGGATGCCAGCTGCCGTAAAACCCAAAAGGAGAAGAAGAAGGTAAACCTGTGCATGCGCACACAAACTTCCTCTGTCTGCTTGACTGCACGAAGCGAGCAATTTCATGTACAGTGCTCAGCGTAAATGAGTCCACCCCCTTTGAAAAGTAACATTTTAAACACTATCTCAATGAACACAAACAATTTCCAAAATGTTGACAAGACAAAATTTGATATAACATCTGTTTAACTTATAACGTGAAAGTAAGGTTAATAATATAAACTTAGATTACACATTTTTCAGTTTTACTCAAATTAGGGTGGTGCAAAAATGAGTACACCCCACAACAAAAACTACTACATCTAGTACTTTGTCTGGCCTCCATGATTTTTAATGACAGCACCAAGTCTTCTAGGCATGGAATGAACAAGTTGGCGACATTTTGCAACATCAATCTTTTTCCATTCTTCAACAACGACCTCTTTTAGTGACTGGATGCTGGATGGAGAGTGATGCTCAACTTGTCTCTTCAGAATTCCCCAAAGAAAATAATTTCTTTACACCACAAAGGTGAAGGCTACAAGAAGATCAGCAAAGCTTTACTTATCAGTCAGAATACTGTAGCAAAAGTGGTACAAAAATTTAAGAAAGATGGAACTGCAACCATCTCACAGAGACGTCCAGGTCGTCCACGGAAGTTAAGACCTTGACAGGAGCGTCTTCTGATGAGAAGGGTTGAAGAAAATCAGCATGCAAGTTCACTGCAGCTATCTAAAGAAGTAGAAAGCTAAACTGGGGTGACTATTTGCCGTGACACAATACGGTGTACACTGCAGAGGAATGGCATGCATGGATGCCGTCCACAAAAGAAGCCTCTCCTAAAGCCCAGGCACAAAAAAGCCCGCCTAGAGTTTGTCAGGGTCCATGCTGACAAAGATGAAGACTACTGGGACTCTATACTCTGGAGTGATGAGACCAAGATAAATGTTTTTGGAACTGACGGCTTCAAAACTGTATGGCGTCGCAAAGGTGAGGAATACAAAGAAAAATGCCTGGTGCCTACAGTGAAACATGGTGGTGGCAGTGTCCTTATGTGGGGCTGCATGAGTGCTGCTGGTGTCGGGGAGCTGCATTTCACTGACGGCATCATGAATTCACAGATGTATTGCTCTATACTGAAAGGGAAGATGCTACCATCACTCCGTGCCCTTGGTCGTCGTGCACTTTTCCAACATGACTAAACACACATCTAAGGCCACTGTTGGATTTCTGAAGAAGAACAGGGTGAAAGTGATTCAGTGGCCGAGTACGTCTCCTGATCTGAACCCAATCGAACACCTATGGGGAATTCTGAAGAGACAAGTTGAGCATCACTCTCCATCCAGCATCCAGTCACTAAAAGAGGTCATTGTTGAAGAATGGAAAAAGATTGATGTTGCAAAATGTCGCCAACTTGTTCATTCCATGCCTAGAAGACTTGGTGCTGTCATTAAAAATCATGGAGGCCATACAAAGTACTAGATGTAGTAGTTTTTGTTGTGGGGTGTACTCATTTTTGCACCACCCTAATTTGAGTAAAACTGAAAAATGTGTAATCTAAGTTTATATTATTAACCTTACTTTCACGTTATAAGTTAAACAGATGTTATATTAAACTTTGTCTTGTCAACATTTTGGAAATTGTTTGTGTTCATTGAGATATTGTTTAAAATGTTACTTTTCAAAGGGGGTGCACTCATTTACTCTCAGCATTGTACATTATTTGCTCGGGAATCCCCTGAAATTAAATACCTTCCCAACCACAGAATGGCCTGTTTTTTTGAGATATTGCAGAAATAAACATATATCACAATGACCAAATTTCAGAGGGCAATAAATTTCACAGATTTTATTAAATCGAAAGGCCGTCTAGCTTTAAAAGTCTTTGTGGATTTTATTCAGTTTTATAACAGAGTTGACAAGAACATTGGGATGGATAATTTTTTTTTTAATCGAAATTTTACATAATACAGAAAATAGACTTTCTATGCAGTTGATTTTGTAACAGTTAATAAAATAAGCACCCCAAAAAACAGATCGTCAGACTGAATCACTTCATGTTTATTCGAGTTGAATGGATGAATCAGGAGTCGAAGACAGACAGTAATGTTGGGGAAGGGGTGGGAGTCATTTAGGCCCTGTCCACACGGCAACGGATTCAGGTGACTCCGATACAATTGCTTATCGTTTAGGCCTGGCGTCCACACGGCACCGGCGTTTTGGGTGCCCAAAACCCAATCTTTTTGAGAACGGGTTCCAGAGTGGAAAGATCTGGCAACGTTGCCGTTGCGAAGTCGTCTGGATGAGTAGAACGGATTTGTTTACGATGACGTCACAACCACATGACTGAGTGCTTCACGCCGGGTAGAAGTGTAATGAACTCGATGCGAGTTGTCAACAAATCCTATAACTTGGTTCATGAAACGCGCTTACAAAATATTTTCACTGTGAATATTTATTGTGTAATGGTGCAAAGTGAGAGAGAGAGAGAGACTCTGCCCTTAGGGCAGAGTCAATCCCGCCAGCAAAAATAGGGAAAAAAGGAGCGATCTCACCTCTTCAGATGTTGATTTAAGTCCTACAATACATTCCTCAAAAAGGGCGTAGAAGAGCAAATTAATCCATCAACGTGTAGCATTCAGTTTATTCTGGACCATTAAAGACACCGCCTTCCGTGTAGAATCATACGTCATCCTCGCCGCCATATTGGATAGGTCAAAGCGGAGAATAAAGATTCATGTGCTGCGTTTAACTGTACCAACAGGTTTACCGTCCAAACGAGATCACATGGGATTACCTTTCACAGGTGAGAAACAACAAATTAATCCATCAACGTGTAGCATTCAATTTATTCCGGACCATTAAAGACGCCGCCTTCCGCGTAGAATCATACGTCATCCTCACCGCCATATTGGATAGGTCAAAGCGGAGAATAAAGATTAGCTGCGTTTAACTGTACCAACAGGTTTGCCGTCCAAACGAGATCACATGGGATTACCTTTCACAGGTGAGACTGGAAAAATACTTTTCATTGTATTTGGTCATTATAATGTAATTTTACGAACAGATTTTCCTGACTTTGTGGCTAATATGAAGTCTCGCGCATAATTGTTTACGCGCATGCGTCCTTACTTCTTCTATTGTTCTGGTGTCTCCGAAAGGACCGTCTTACAGCGCCCCTAGAGGTGTGGCATGTGTATTGCATTGTTTTCAGCAAGCGTTGCGTTGCCATATGGACCTGATATTTTACTGATCGTTGCCCATTTGGACGCGATATTTTTTTAAATAACATCTCGTTGCCGTTGTCGTGTGGATGTAGCCTTAGTGAATGTTTTATGGATAAATTGGGTCTAAAATGTACATCAAGCATCGCTATTGGTGAAAGTTTGTCATAATTTGCATTATTATAAAAGATTTATTTTGTGGAAAATAACAAAAGGTTTACCTCAGAGACACCAAATGTACCCTGAATTCTAGAATGACCCATTGTGATCTCTTTTAGTGACAAGAGCAAGAGGAGGACGAAGACGGTGAAGAAGAGCTTGGAACCAAGGTGGAACCAGACATTCCTTTATTCACATGTTCACCGTAGGGACTTCAGAGAGCGCATGCTGGAGATCACTGTATGGGACCAGCCGAGAGCGCAGGAGGAGGAGAGCGAGTTCCTTGGAGAGGTGTGTTTACATGACCATGAGAAATCCACGTCGTTTATAATTACACACCATCTGAGATTAGTTTTCTATATAGGGTAATAATAATTAGTCAGGCTGTTGTAGTCTAGTCAGATAATACAGTCCAATTTTTTAAAATTCTTTTTTAATTGTTCTGATTCAATATATTTACTTTAAGATCGTTTAGAGTAGTAATGGACTCTCGTTCATCTTTTTGGTCCAGATCCTGATCGAGCTCGAAACGGCTCTGTTGGACGATCAGCCGCACTGGTACAAGCTGCAGACCCATGATGTGTCGTCTCTCCCTCTACCCCAACCCTCCCCGTACCTCCCCCGCAGACACATCCACACCGACAGCCCCAGCAAGAAGCTGCAGAGTGAGTGTCCTGTCTGTGTTTGTTTCTTAATCTATGAAAGGAAAAAAAATCAAGCAAAATTGTTTTCACAGTATAATAAGGGACTTCTATCCTAAATATGAACTGAACTCTGGCTCATGCATACATGTATAACATTGCAAAGAGATGTGAAAACAAGTTTTCCCAAAGTATTATATTATCTGGACACGAAAGTTTTACAGGGAAATATGCCAGTCGTATTTTTCATACGAGTTACATCCGGGACATGGAGAACCAAAACCATGACATAAATCTCTATGTGCCACTCCTGAGGAAATCAGTTAATTGTTTTGATAAATTTGGGGACTTTTTCTTTGTGAATGTGTCGATATAATAAAAAGAAAATCACATGTTGGCTTGAAGATATGTAGTTTATCTTCTTGCGTTGAAAAAATTGCATTTTTCATACGATATACATCGCGGATCTTAGTGACATATTTCAATAATATTGGCTGGCGTTGAGTGGTCTATCAGATATATTCCATTCAGCTAGCATGATATTAAACGAGTCAAAGACGAGTAGCTGAATTGAATATATCTGATATACCATGAAAAAAAGCCAGCCAATATTATTATTATTATTATTGTTATTGGTGGCACGGTGGTGTAGTGGTTAGCGCTGTCGCCTCACAGCAAGAAGGTCCTGGGTTCGAGCCCCGTGGCCGGCGAGGGCCTTTCTGTGTGGAGTTTGCATGTTCTCCCCGTGTCCGCGTGGGTTTCCTCCGGGTGCTCCGGTTTCCCCCACAGTCCAAAGACATGCAGGTTAGGTTAACTGGTGACTCTAAATTGACCGTAGGTGTGAATGTGAGTGTGAATGGTTGTCTGTGTCTATGTGTCAGCCCTGTGATGACCTGGCGACTTGTCCAGGGTGTACCCCACCTTTCGCCCGTAGTCAGCTGGGATAGGCTCCAGCTTGCCTGCGACCCTGTAGAAGGATAAAGCGGCTACAGATAATGAGATGAGATGAGATTATTGTTATTATTATTATACATACACGCTCTCTTCATATCAGCATTCTCAAAGGCCTACACTAGCTTACACGCAACTCAATGCTGTTAGTGCAGCAGTCCAGTCACCTTCCAGCTGGTGTAGCATTCATCAGTAGTGTTAGCGAAGGCCAACACTAGTGCAGTCAAGCCAGTGCAATCGAGAGCTCCTTGCACAGGCTAACGACCGAGAAAGTAAGATTTCTGTCTCCAGACTCTTCTTCCACGCACGCTCGCTACAGTATTTTTCATTCAGACTTAAAGGAACAGTCCACCGTACTTCCATAATGAAATATGCTCTTATCTGAATTGAGACGAGCTGCTCCGTACCTCTCTGAGCTTTGCGCGACCTCCCAGTCAGTCAGACACAGTCAGACGCGCTGTCACTCCTGTTACCAATGTAGCTAGGCTCAGTATGGCCAATGGTATTTTTTGGGGCTGTAGTTAGATGCGACCAAACTCTTCCGCGTTTTTCCTGTTTAAAGTCCGCACTATAATGACAGGCGTACTAACACCTTCTGCGCACTTCGGCAGCGCATTGATATCTGAGCTCCGTATCAATGCGCTGCCGAAGCGCGCAGAAGGTGTTAGTACGCCTGTCATTATAGTGCGGACTTTCCATAGCATAGAAAATCGCTACGTTTCAATGTGTAACTGAACTTGTTTCATATCACTGGTCATATAAACCTATGTAAACAGGAAAAACGCGGAAGAGTTTGGTCGCATCTAACTACAGCCCCAAAAAATACCATTGGCCATACTGAGCCTAGCTACATTGCTAACAGGAGTGACAGCGCGTCTGACTGCGTCTGACTGACTGGGAGGTCGCGCAAAGCTCGGAGAGGTACGGAGCAGCTCGTCTCAATTCAGATAAGAGCATATTTCATTATGGAAGTATGGTGGACTGTTCCTTTAAGTATTCATTTCCTTACGTAATTTACTTAATTATTTTTAAAATCAACATTGACAGCTACACACAACGGAGCAACCTGGCAGCCAAAATTGTCTCAAACTCTTTCGCTTTTAGCAAAGCAAACCTGGTGGCCATGTTTGTTTACAAATTCTCCCAGTCGCTCACTAGCATGGAAGTTTTACATCTCCGATGTGTGGCGTCATTTTATCTTGACAACCATGCAATATCGTAAACCATATTCAACACTCATTGTCCATTGGGTAGAGTGACATACAGTAACACACATAGGATAAGCGATATGCTAACAATATTGCATGCTATCAAACCAAATGAATGAAACCTGCTAGAAGGGAATAGAACACATTTTTCTTCTATTGAAAAAGTGTCCTGTATGTATAATAATTCCTGATATTTCACACCGATGATGTCACTCCCATCATGATGTTTTCCCACTGACTGGATGTGCGTTGTCAAAATGGCGAACCGGTCCAAAATTAAAATTCTTTTGAGTAACTTGCGTATTTTTTTGTGGATGTGTCCATATAATATAAAGAACATTACACAACGATCTTCTCATTCACTTTGCTCACTCGTGATATATACATTCACAACTCGAAGGTAAATTTCATATCTTCACACACCTGTGTAATATCCTCTATATATTGTAGCTATGCAGTACTTATAATTCTGTATAACGTGCTCTCAAAACTTTGTAAGCATTTTTACTAGTCTATTATTATGCCTTTTATAAATATTTATATCATTTCTTAATATTTTTAACAGGATTTTATAACACATTGATGTTGAATTTTCAATTCAGACCAGAAGGTGTTGATTAATTTCCCATAACAGCAGCTCTGACAGTAGGCTGGCTGCACAGGTTTATCATACGTCATCTTCAAATATTAAGAAATATTAAAGAAATTGCTGCATTATTACCTTCTATTGAGTGTAAACATGTTACTGCAGTGACATTTGTTCAGATCAACTTACTGTATATCAAGTTAAACAGATCTACTGTTAATTCGCCCTGTCATCAGGAGATCACGTGTTTGATTCCCAGTGATGCCAGGAGCTGTGCCCACTCTCTCTCCTGTCAATCACTATCCAATCACAGGTATCTGTGAGCTCATGTATGTTGAAGAGGGCATATAGCACTTTCCTCCAAGTGTGTTAAAGGAGAACTGAAGTCATTTTTAAACTTGCTTTATTTCTTAATTAACGTGTTATTCAATTACGTTTTCGGTTTTAGTAACCTTATATCGTGACTTGTATTGGCAACTAATTGCAATTAAATATTATACTTATCGGCCTATTCGGTTTGTAGCCATGTTGAATTTAGTTCATTTGGTCCACGGCAGGCGTCGCTTATCCGTGCGATCTTCACGAGACTTGTGCGAGACTTCGAAACGTGAAGTGTCAGCCAGGTGTCAGTGCTGCCATTTTGAAAATTGTTTTCCAAACAAAGTATTGCACAAAAATGAGTTTAAATGACGATTACTGCCTACTTTTTTCAAACTTTCCTGAGTGCTATCAAAACAAACAAAACTTCCGTCTTGATTACGTCAGCATTCGAAAGAGGGTGTGTGTCTTTTGACAACGTTGGTAGATGTTGGTTACTTTGATTTCCGCTGTACGTTTTACTTCCGTCCTATGATGTTTCGCACAGGTCTCAACGAATCTTGTTTACGGCCATTGCTTTGACATATGGACTGATATATTACGGAGCATATTTCAAACACTCATAACTTGCTGTAGCAGTGACAAAATAGCGATCAAAAATGCATTCCTGTATTTAATAAAATTAGATAAATAGAATTTTGATTAAAAAAATTTGCCTTTAGTTCTCCTTTAAACTGCCCTATGATGCAGCCTGAGCAGCAGTAATACGTGTCTCAAATGGGTTCACGTGTCTCAGAGGAAGCACGTGCTAACCTGTATCCTCTAGTGGTTGTTATATGCTAAGGGAAAAACTCCTGGTTAGTGGACGTGAATTGCCAGGGGAGAAAAATGTAGGACAACAACAACAGAAAAACCACACCAGTTTATTTAAGACAGCCATTTTGTAGCTCATATCTTAGTGGCCATATTAACAAGTACTTACCATTTAGGTGACAGTTACTGACTGTAGCTTATGTGTTGCTATGACAATTTATCAGCCATGCTCGAATCCATCAATCAATGGGGACCGCCATTGATCAGATAATACCGACTTTAAGTCATGACAGATACGGCAACCAAGTTCAAGCAATAGTCATGGAAACCAAAGTCACTCAGCAACAACTCTGCAGATCAAAGTGTTAGACAGTCGAAGAAAAAGTCACTTATAAACGCAAGAAAGCAAAAGCAGAACCACATGACCGTAGCCATATGTCATCTGTATTTTTTGAGCAGTGGATCACAGCAATAGATGGGCTTCAGTCAGTAATTCTTTATCTGTAAAGTGACATACAGTACTGTGCAAAAGTCTTTAGCACCTTATGTTTTTTTTCATACAAACTTTGTTAGGGGCGGCACGGTGGTGTAGTGGTTAGCGCTGTCGCCTCACAGCAAGAAGGTCCGGGTTCGAGCCCCGTGGCCGGCGAGGGCCTTTCTGTGCAGAGTTTGCATGTTCTCCCTGTGTCCGTGTGGGTTTCCTCCGGGTGCTCCGGTTTCCCCCACAGTCCAAAGACATGCAGGTTAGGTTAACTGGTGACTCTAAATTGACCGTAGGTGTGAATGTGAGTGTGAATGGTTGTCTGTGTCTATGTGTCAGCCCTGTGATGACCTGGTGACTTGTCCAGGGTGTACCCCGCCTTTCGCCCGTAGTCAGCTGGGATAGGCTCCAGCTTGCCTGCGACCCTGTAGAACAGGATAAAGCGGCTAGAGATAATGAGATGAGACAAACTTTGTTATAGATTTCTATTTTATGACTTCTACATTATCGAGTCCAAACCTTACAAAAACATTTTAGAGTTCCAGACATTCAGGGGGGTGTTTGGTTTTTTTTTTCCAGCACAAAGTTAAATGTTACAGAAAAATTTGTTTGAGCAGCATATTCCATAAGAGAGCACTTTTCAGATTAAAAAAGAGAACATAATGAAGGCTACCGGGTTTTGGTGCAAAATTAAGAAGCGAGTGTGACAGTCAAAGTGTCCAGAAGAACTGTGGCTGGCTCTGCAAGATGCTCAGTAAGGGTCCGGTCCCACAACACCGATAACTATGACTATAGTATACCTATATCTGAATCTGTTTCAGTCTGGAGCAGAAAAACCACAACTATAATCCCGGCTATAATATTGCTTGGTCCTGACACTCAGGGAAATAAATGCATGCGACTTTGGAATAGTCATGGAAGTTTTTTTCCAAGTAGTAGCACATTATTCTGGGTTAAACTTACAGCTTGGACTCCAAAACAACCCATGCACACACTCCTGTGGTTAATATAACATGGATAGGTCACAGATTACGGAAATATAATCAAAAAGGATACAAAATACGGAGTGGTTACGGATTTTAATACGGATGCTAATAATTTATGGATTGATCACGGACATTTCAGTATATTACAGATTGGTTACCGATTTCATATGGATGATGCATCATGGGTAAAAAATTAAAAAGTCTGAAACAATTAAATGCTTGGACTGCTGAAGTTCATAATTAAAATACCTTACCTGCATTTATATGTTTACTTTATTAACTTACGATTGATATTTCATGGAAAATCACATATCTGTGAAGGAAATATCCATACTTTTACTTTTTATTTTTTATTTTCCGTGATTTCATGATGCAACAAGATTAAAAAAAAAAATGTCCGGGGAAAAATAACACGTGCTCAGATAACGTCACACGTAAAAACAATTACCTGATTGGTCAGATGCTTTATCGGATCAGGTCCAAGCCTGGAAAAATCGCTCCAGAAGCAATCACTGATAAGGGACCGATTTATTTATAGTTATCATTATAGGTGGAGTTATAATTATAGTTATCGGTATTGTGGGACCTAAAAGCTACAGCTCATTTCCTTATAAAACTGCACTCATTGTACCTAAGACTACTATTATTATTATTATTATTTTTTAAACCCAAGGGTCGTCTCATCTCATCTCATTATCTCTAGCCGCTTTATCCTGTTCTACAGGGTCGCAGGCAAGCTGGAGCCTATCCCAGCTGACTACGGGTGAAAGGCGGGGTACACCCTGGACAAGTCGCCAGGTCATCACAGGGCCGACACATAGACACAGACAACCATTCACACTCACATTCACACCTACGCTCAATTTAGAGTCACCAGTTAACCTAACCTGCATGTCTTTGGACTGTGGGGGAAACCGGAGCACCCGGAGGAAACCCACGCGGACACGGGGAGAACATGCAAACTCCACACAGAAAGGCCCTCGCCGGCCACGGGGCTCGAACCCGGACCTTCTTGCTGTGAGGCGACAGCGCTAACCACTTCACCACCGTGCCTCCCCTCAAGGGTCGTCTTACACCAAATATTGACTTTGTTTCATTTATTACGGCTTGCTGATTACTGTTTATAGTATTTTTTTTTTTAACGTTGAAATATTTCATTTCATTATTTTTAAGCCATTTTTGGTGTACAGCATTTCTTTACATGTGCCTAAGACTTTTGCACAGGACCGTACATTCTAGATTTACCTGATGAAAGTTTGGTGTCGATCTAAGTTTGGTGTACGTAATAAACTGTCTTGAGTGGAATGATCTGTGTCACACGTGCAGTCTCCAGGCTGCACATAATGTCCTGAGTGATGTCATATTTTGTAGTTGTTCAACCATATGTTGTGTGTGTATGTCTCAGGATCTCATCGCATCATTGAGACTGATTATGATGATGCTATTACGGTAGTGTCTTCAGGTGGGTGGGGCGGCGCATGGTGACCGTAATCACGCCGTAGCTGTCCACCACAGGATGAGAGAGAGAAAAAAATAAAGACCTTTCCTGCTTCAAGGCTATCAGATCCATTCCAGAAAGTTGATTTTTTTTTCCTGGAATACCAACCTGATATGCAAGTACTGTCTTTGAAAAGAACTGAAAACTGAAATTACTCAATTGATTAATTTGTATGAACCAAAATACTGCATAATTGTATGAGTGTGTCAGTTATATCCTCCAACTTATAGTTCGAGATGCGGCTTTAGTACGATTCCAAATGATTGATTAGTTTGTTGGATATTTATTCTTTATTCGGCAGGAGGTCAATCTTTCTCCCCCTGTGCTGGACTTTTGTAGCAATGAAGCTGAATCACAGAGAAAACACTCACAAACTGCATGAAACCCTTACGAAAAAGAAGTTTATTCAAGTGTGCTTCCAGTATACTTCTTTTAAACTAAAATAAGAGAGTACGCTTTCAGTTTACTTTTTATTTACTTATCAGATGTATACATAATAAAGC